>NC_047142.1:19886683-20186683 GCF_009829125.3 Periophthalmus magnuspinnatus
TATCAAATTACAAAAGAAGCCAAAGCAAAAGCACCTCTGAGTCTTTTGAGGTTTGAGTTTGTCACACTGGTTGGACAGAAACGCTAACGGCTGTGAGAAACAATGTAAAGCTTTGCTGTGTTCACATGTTTATATGTCACGCCTGGTGTTAATCACGTGAGACAATACCATGCTGTCAAAGTGAATTGTTAAGTGACTAATACAGTGCTTACAATTTAGAGAGGTGTCAAATGGAGTGGGGTAATCAAAAAAATATTGAGATGTCAATACTGTCCAATGACGATATTCAGACATTAATATGGCAAACCATTAGAAATGTACAAAAACAAGACTCTGAATGTCTTGGTTATTCAAGTATCATGCAAGCATGCACATTTTTGAAGACCATTTTGCAGCATTTTGGAGTAGTTTTCATTGTAGATGATAAACTGAATATTGCAACTATGCAAACCTCCAAAACAACAATTGTGATAAGATATATTATTCAAAATACCTCTCACCTCTAGTTTTAAATTATGTTCACCAAGAGCAGGGCTAAGTAAAGTTGCAATTTTAGGTACTAAAACTGAACACTTTTTGGCACCTACAACATAAGCTGTATTCATGATCTAGAACCATGAATTCTGAATAGTTGGTAATAAAAGATAGCTTTCAATACCAAATTTACAATACCATTTTTTTTATACCAATAAAAAAAGACAGGACTTGTTTCTTGTTAGCAGTGTTAAACATAATTTCATAGTGGTCCTTACTCTTCTGCCTGTATAGAGTCTGCTGGGGCCACATAGTTACTGGGGATGTAACCCTTCTGTCCAGTGTTGATAGACCGAGCCTCCCACCAATCTCCTTCCCTGGAAACAACAATGAGGAAGTGAGTAAAGTAAAAACATAAGTGAAAATTATACAGTCAAAAGTGCTGTTCCTGCAAAAACTATTTTTGGAAAATGATTCATTGAACTGTAGACTTATTGTACCTTAGACATTTGAAAGTCCTTCACATTTTCAAGGGAGAACAAAATGAAATAAGTTACACCGTTTTAGCCCAGATGCCCTTCCTATTTCAACTCTCCCCATGTCTAAGCTGCTCAGGGACAGGGACTCCTATACACAGGAATGGGTTTGAACATATGAATTCAACACTGGTAAATATTGCCAATAATAACAATTATGATTTCAATTGATAGCATACTATATGATATGCTTTTTAAAATCAGATCACAGACTGTATAAAGAAGTGGACTGAGGGAGTGTGACATCACCCATAGCATTTGGCTCCCGTAAAATGAAGCTCATTGAGGATCGCCGTTACAGGGGTGCATTTGCCGAACCGCTGGTTTAGCAGGGAGTGGACGCTTAGCAACGCTGTCAATCAAACCTGCTGCGAGAATGACCTCAGTGAAAGAAGGTACCTGATTTGTCTGTTATTAGTAGTCATATCTTAATTTAAGGACAAAATAAAAATACAAGGATCATGTAGAATGAGTTAATATGAACATTTTAAGCCCAAAATTATGAGCTTGACATGAGCACTTACAGACAGAGAGGTGGCAGTTTTTCAGTGTAAAGTGAATTGGAGCTAGAAACACGTCCATGGTCACTTCCTATTTAACTCATAGCCTATGTACACAGGCTATGAGTTAGATGGACAAGTATAATGTCATACTGTGAAACATTCTTTACGGAGAGAAGATTGTGGTGGAAAAACAAACAAAACATAGTGTACTGTTAGCTGTCATAAAACTTCAAAGTATTTCTTGGATCTTGGTTATAAACATCTAAAAATCATACCATTTACTCTACTGAGGAAAACAAACATGGGCTCAATGGGTACTGCAGTTTTGTAAATCATGAGCACAGTTTAAATGATGAGAAGTGCCTGTCCTTTTGCCACCTTCCCTTCCTTATAAGCAGATGGCAGATTTATTACTAGTTTGTGCTATAAAAACTACTCATCTAACACAAGCCAACTGAGCCACTCACCTGGGCCCAGGGCATATTCTGTTACTTCAGACTGTAGACTTAAACAGAACTGAAAACACTGGGTCTGATCAAGTTTGTGTAATCAGCCTTGTTTTTGTTTGG
Organism: Periophthalmus magnuspinnatus; assembly: GCF_009829125.3. Lineage (NCBI taxonomy): Eukaryota > Metazoa > Chordata > Actinopteri > Gobiiformes > Gobiidae > Periophthalmus > Periophthalmus magnuspinnatus. The sequence continues at coordinate 19,888,766 of NC_047142.1, forward strand.
TTATAGGCTGTGCAAAATGTAGAAACAACAGACCCCACATATGCTCAGAATAAAGATTGACTTTGCCAAACGTAATTGAATAAACAAGTCAAAATGGGTCTAGCAAGTTGATGCACTTTATTTATTCTTACTCTTTAGTCACTCTACGGTGGTAAGCTATTTTAGACATCATCTAACAATACAGTATTGAATAAAATGAAGGTGAAGAGCAGAGCGAACATTCAGCAAAGATAGGAATTAATCTCATAGCTGAGGCCTATCTAACAAAGACAAGCTGACAGCTGCAGTTACATCACTCGACCACCAGGCAGCATGGTGACTGACAAAATTGAGGCCGACAATCTGCAGCATTCAGATTTAATATTAGATCTGAACATTACAGGGATAAACTTTCACACGTCAGCAGAGGGTGTACCCAAACCAAATGTACTCACGTGTTGTTGATAATCTGGAAGCGGTCGCCCTTTTTGAACGACAAATCATCCGACGTCCTGGCCTCATAGTCGTACAGGGCTACAAAAAAAGTCACACCACCTAAAGCAGAAACACTACAGTGAATCAACTATGCAGTATACTTGTATGCAGTACTGTTTACAGTTAATAAACAGTCAATAGTTAAAGGAATGAGTTTAAAGTACTTCAAAATGCCATATTTTGCTTTTGGTAATGTTTCATTATGTAGTTGTTCCTGTAAAAATGCTGAACAGAAAATGTATGTCGTTATGTCATTTGGACCAGTAGATCATAAGCTATATTTGATTGATTAGTGACAAAAAGAATTGAATAAAAATAATCATAATTAATTAATTAATTTCACAATAGCACATTGTGTTCACATGTACCCGTAGAGAAAATATAGAACAAAATATTTTATTTGTAATGTTTTCTGACACATATTTTCAACATTTTGTAATTAAAGTGATTGCATCAGAATTTAAAAATTGTATTAATTGCACAGCCCTATACTTAACATAAGATTAACTGGCCCTAGAGCACACCACATCCTGCCTAAAGACCAAAGCAATTTCTTCAGCCCCTCTGCACGCTCCAGCAGCACTCAGCAGTTGAAAGTGAATACATTTATGTGTGCAGCGGTGAGGACATCTGAGGCACACATTTTAACACTGTCCCCACTTTGGCAAATCTAATCTCTGCTCTAATGAAGAGTAGATTTGTCTGAAGTGACAGGAGCAGGGGTATTGGCAGGAGCGACAGGAGAAGGGAGTTGGCCGGAGCCTGATGGTTTTATCTGAGGGAGGAAATTGCTCAGACAGGATTAGATCTGCAGCGGCCCCTCAGGCCAGATTAACCAATGACAGCACAGCACCAAAGAGCCACCAAAGCTGTTGTTTATCTATGGACTACGCACTAGACACACCTTTCTTTACTCATCATTTCTCATATACAATACGGTGTTGTATATATCAGTGTTTTGACTGGGGGAGACCATTTTAAACATGTCATAAAAGCACATTTATGGAAGTTATTTTACCCTTTTACTACACTAGCTTTTAAATAATACAACGTGGCTGATTCGATGATGAAAATGGAGATTCTTTTTTTTAAAAACAAAATAAAAACATGGACAGCCCATCGATCAATTATCATATTGTGGAAAAAGGAAATACATGTTAATAGATCAAATCTAAGTGAGACAATATAGACTCACATTGTTGTTTAAAACTGTATTTCAAATCTACATGCTCCTATCAATATTATGACATTTGATTTCTGGTATTCAGTGACTGGAGTAGTTAATAGATACAATTCTTGTCATTCTTGTATTAAATGTCATTGTTGTTATAGTTGTTAGGTAATAAATAACATACACTAATATTATAACAGAATAGTAGGAACTAACAAGAATTTAACAGTAATTACTCAATGGAGGAATGACCAAGAGCTGATTCTTGTAACTTGGGTATTATCTGGGTTGTACACTCACACTCACTATTTGGTTTCACACAACCACTGTAGAAATTTAAGATATTCCAGTTTTCGTAATATCCTGTACCTTATCATTACAATTTAAAGAGTACATAAATATGGGCTATCACTCGCACAGTGTCTACATGAACATTACATCAACTTTAAATACTAAAACATCATTTGAAATGGGCAATGTAAACATAGTACGTCTGTCTTGTCATGACCCATTTTGTCATTTCACCTCTGCTGGGGAAAGAGCTGTTTAAGTGTTCCATTGAGCCTCTATTAAATTAATGCAGCCAATAATTCTTAACATAACTTTTGAATAACCATCCCCTCTACATATGTTCCTTATTGTTTGGCCCGGCTCCTGCCTCCAGCCTTTATTACAGGGCTATATTGGTTTTCTATTGAGCCTTGATGTTTTGGCCGACTCGTTTTAAATGTCTAATTTGCATAACATCTGCTGCTCATAAAACGTCCCACGCATAATAAATGACTGACTGAATCTATTTTAGAGTATGGGCTTAATAAAATCAAAACATCTTGAGAAGTTTAAAATAGTTCTTAAACATGAATTTAGATTTGCAAATCAGCATGATGTGCTATGTAAATCACTGACTTAACATTTTTCAGAGATGGAAAAGTAAGACACGTTTCCTTTGAATTGCAGACTGCAGAGTGTGATTTGTGAATATATTTAACTAATGTAAGTAAGATTGGAGATAATATTAAAGCTTAAATACCATATGCAGTCTATATTCACATTTTACTGTATGTAGCCTCATGTATTTTAGTGTGTGAGTGTGTGTGAGTGTGTACATGTGGGTGAAACTGTGCCTGTGATGGTGTTAGTGTGTGGGTTGTTTGGTTGTGTGGGATTCTGCAGTTTTGGGGGTAGGTTGTTTGTGAGGAATGAAATGTGGGATTGTTCTTAATGTTGTTGTTAATGACTGTAAAGTTCTTTGTGTTACTTTTTTTTTTTATGAACAGCACTGTATAAATAAAGTCTGACTGACTGATTAATATTCCTATTCATTTAATACTGTATTTGAAAGAACATATGGGAAGAACCACAAGTATTTCAGTTTAGAAGTGCTTTCTGCTCAATGATAAATTTAGACTGTACATTTTCATTTCCAGCTTTATACCTATAACACTTTGGCTTTTTTGAGATATAACTGATTAAATAAATGACCTAGTTCATAACTTTCCACTGAGCTGAAAGTGAATGTGAAATAGTCCATTACTCTAACGATACACAGCAAAATATCTTGATAGTATTACATTATTAGAACAAGTATTTATCATGGCTGATATATATAATTGTATTTATCGGTTTAAAATATGCAAGTAGAGAAATTTAAGTCCTCATTGGTTCATTCTGACGACGGCATTTACTTTCATTTAAGAAACAATTACAACATTCAAATTGTAACATAACTATCCTACTGACCTGTGATGACTCCGGTCTGGAAGGGGCTGCTGACGGCCACAGATGTGAAAGAGGTGGATGCCCCTCCAAAGGGGGCCATGACGGAGGACGCCCCCCCAAACGGCGTGAGTGAGGCCCCAGGGTTGTAGCTGTTATTGAGGGACTTTATGGCTGGAGAGTGTCCCATGAGGGTGGGGTCCGGTCCGTAGTGCCCCAGGTGGGCGCTGATCGGAGTGGCATTGGTGTTGGCGGGCTGGTACTTCAACGCTGCGTTTTTATCCTCTTTACTCCGCACACAACCCATCTTCAAGCCTGTGAAAAGATATTGAACAGTCTTACTAAGCGACATCTTAATGCTGTCTGTCGCCTATGGTTTCCTTCTCAAAATGAACTGATGTCTGGTCATAATCGTCTGATTGAGCAGGATAACCCTTTAGTCACAGTTAGTAATTAAGTTCTGAAACCTAAAACTTGTAGGACTTGTACATACTTCTAACATTAGTAAAGTGGGTGGCATCAACAATTTATTTAGGTCAGGTTCATTTCTGCTTAGTTCCACTGCCAACAAACCAAAACTCACAATAGAAATTGACTAGTTGACGACTGAAGGAAAAAAAAGAAATCCTTAGCTGCAACTGCCCTCATATGAGTGTACTTCAACTGATTAACAACCTTAAAAGTAAAAAAAAACAAAACAAAAAAACAAAAAACAAAAACACACGTGATCATGAGTCAAACTAAAGCAACAATAGAATATGGTGAATAACTAAAAACAGAACTAAAGGCGTAACCTGTCAATCGATTAATCAACTAAAAGTGGGTGTGATTTAGCACTACAAAAAAATTCTCATTCTCAACTATTAAGTATTGCTAAGATCTGACCATATATCTCAAACTTAAACGAAACAAGACTACAACGAAACAAGACTACAACCGCACTATTCATATAGAATAAAATACTAGAAAACAGTGTAGTTGAAGCTTTAACCTGCCTTTTACATTTGACATTTGCCTTTTACTGTGTTAAAAAAGGTAGGCACAACTGTGCTTGGACAGGCCCTTTAGGCTATTCCTGGGTGGTTCCCGGGATCCTGTGAATAACCTCAGATGACTTCACAGTTTCACCACAAAAGCTTCATAATTCACCAAACCTTCAGGCCTGATCAGATTACAGTCTTTTGCCAGTACGACCATTTCTACGATCTATTGCACAGATTTGAAATGATTTTGGAAAAAAATATCCAATTGGGATTTTCTGACAAGCATAGGAGATTGTGATTAGATTTGTGATTTATGTTTTAATAATAGGATCCTGTTCAATAAATATACTAAACATTAACTCCTGTGCAGTTGTAGTCTTGTGAGTGTACGTTGGGTCTGATACATACAGATGCGTAATAGTTGAGTGCTTTGCGAAGCCCATTTATTACTCAAACCACTGATCAGCAGAAAATATCTTTAGTCGACTACAGACCTACTCTTCAAACATAGCAGCGTTTGAGATTTTCTTCACAAAAATTGACTCAACTCTTTAGGAAAACAATAGTGTAAATGCTGGTTGTTATTGCCTGCTGACTAGTTTTTTAGTATTGCTTGTCATGAGTCATGAGCCTCATTGTAAATATTCAATAAAACAACAGGTGTGAATGAGTCATATCCTGGAATTTGTAAAATGCTACACCGTTTTAAATGCAGTCATCAGCAGGTCGCACAGCAGTGTTTCACAAAGGCGTGCTGCTACTGTCAATCAAAAAGACAGGACAAGAAACAACATGAGTTAAGCTAAAAGGGTTGTAATTCAAAGTGTGGTGACAACAAGGCAGCAACAAGTACTGTAGGAAGAGGAAACTGCAAAACACAATATGGGAAATGTAGTCTAACTGAACAAAAAGGATCATGGAATATTTAAAGTTTACCTTGCCCCCAGTGTCTCTGTACACTGGTGAATGGGATAAAGCGCTTTGAGTGCTATGAATTTGAAAAAGCGCCATATAAAAATGTGACCATTTACTATTTGGGGTCTGCTACCTGCTTTTCATTCGGGTTGCCACTTCTAATGACCATAGATGCATTCTTAGTGTGAGGGAACTTGGGTCGCCTCTCCACAGATCTGAACGATAACTTGTGGTGGTGTTGCCTGCTCGATTTATAAAATTCAGGCAGCGTGCAAAAGAAACTGACTAAGAGCAGTTTTACAGACGCAGTTTGCGCAGTTAAACTTTGAAGGGGCTTTTTATCAAGTGCGGTTGGTGCCAGATCTAGTCTTCGTCATAATGATTGGAAAGTTGAAAACTACGTGCTAAATAATGCATCCTCTATCTCTCATCTTTTGCTAACCATCCAAAATTAGAATGGACAATTATACATACCCATTATTCCTTCATTGCATCCTCATTAGACAAGGGTAGGATGGTATATGGAGCCTTCTGGTTCAGTGGACAAGGACCCAGTGCCCCAAATACTTATTATGCAGAGAATCATTATATTGATTTCATGACAGCTGCATGCAGACTGGTTGTACATTTCCATCAAACGTCCACTCTTCAGTTAGTGCAGACATAACCTACACAGATTTAAATAATTTACCATTTTTTAAGTCAAGAAACATTTTTCATTTGAACAAATTACCGGTATGTCCACATGCATTTGGTCAGCTCAAAGATTAGCAATTTGAATAGCAATTGGTAACACAACAGTAATTTATAATAGCAATGAAGTTCAAATTGAGTAATATATAGCACTCTCCAAGTATGATATGAACTCACTACTTTGCTTGTGTAACGTTTGTAGGGCCTTGGCTTGAATGTGGCCTCTAACTAATGCTACTGAGGTGCAACAATCAATGTATGGATTTGTGCCTTTGAGATGGAGAGCTCATTGATTTGACTTGGTGAATAAATAAAGCTGAAAAAAAAAAGCTGTATCCGGGCAAAAGAGCTGAGTGAGGGTGAGTGATGGACAGAAAGAAGAAAAAAAGAGGGACAAATAAAACAGATGTTCAGAGAGAAATGATGAGTCATGAGTGACAGCAAGAGATTCTCAACCAGGCATTCAATCGGAAAAATTATTTGAGGTTTGGATTCAAAAACTTTAATCCATTTTAGTTTTTTAAATTGTGCTTTCAAACAAGGATTGTCCAGTATCATTTTGAGATACAAACAAAAAATTGATTCACTCTCCCAAATACAAGTAAAAGCTAACCATAACCCTAACCCCTGCACCACATCACTGCCAAGGCTCTAGCTCTATGTTGCATTGGTAGAGATTTTTTTTTTTAATGTGGACTTTTTTTTTATACATTTCTTCTAGTGGAGGACTGCCATCTGCTTATCTCTATAGAGATATGACTTATTATATAGTACAGTACTTATAGTATTGAAATAAATCTATTCACATTAAATTTATTTTTCTCCTCTCCACAGACCTGACCTGTAACTTGGCCTGGCAGTGTCACCTGCTTGGAGATAGACGAGTTTGTATGACGCACTGTGGAACACGTCTCCATTGAGACAAGCGGGAGATGCGGCTTTAAGACGCCTTTCCTAATGTTTTGCAAAGAATACTTGTGACTACATTGTTTTCAACAATGCTGCTAAATTGCCACAAATGGTAAAAACTTACGTATAAATCTGTCCAAGTCTAAATAAAAACATGACATATTCAGTCCTAAGTCTTGAATCTCAATGGAGACTTGAAGCGTAAAATACATGAAGTGTCAGTGAAGCATGTAAAGTTTGCATGTTTTATACCCTTAGTCACACAGGTGCTAAGGTACATATTGTACAAGCACGACAAGTTCAAGTGAAGTCTCACGTTATAAACTGAAAAGCAGTAGCAAGGAATAATGTCTTAACAGTGTGCAGTCAAGTGACAAGATGCTAATATGGGGTTATGGATATGAGGTAAGTAACTTGTGGCAAATGTGGGCATGTCATAGCCATCAAGAAAGAAGCATTACAATTTGATCTATCCATCCATTTTTCATTTAAAAATATATATATTTTATTAATTGCACAGCCCTACTATTCAGCGTCTGTATAATAAATATCTGTACAGTCACCTGTGCTACACAACAAAATGTGCCATGTAGCATCAAAGCAAAGGTCAACACAAATATGCCTGTGACCTTTGACCCCACTCTGACACACAAGTCAAACAACCCAAGGTTCCAAATGCTAAAAACACTTTAGCTGACAATACAGCTAATGCTACAGCTGCTGCAAAAGAAAAAACAACATGTTGGTCTATGACATCTCAAATGTTGTATTGAAATTGGCACGAATGGCAGAAAAATAGCAGAAGGATGCTGAAAAAATAACCAGCTGATGGCAAATCATTTTATTTTAGAGTTAAAAATCAAGGAGTTTTAAAAGGTAGACTTTGTAATTTTTTGGTGGAGGATTCGCCACCTGCTTTTCTGGATGGATGGAACATTTCATATGCTGAAAGATGGTAGACCCCTCAACAGAAAAGTTACATTGTGCACCTTTAAAATGGATTTGGTGCTATTTAGAGAATAGACAAAAAATGGTATACTCTAAAAGGATGATTAATATGAGAATTCAAAAGCATTAACCCCTGAACTTAATTATTATTGAACATATTATTATATACAATTATAAATAATTTACTGGTACAGGTTTGGGGGTTAATTTTTAGTGATCTATTCCGAACTATAACTATAGTTTGTGGCTCAAGCTTCACTGAAGTTATTTTCTTAAACATTCATCATTTGATTCATGACACTCCCAAAATGGCCATGAGCAGCACAGCCTGTGAGCTTGAGTCCACAGCCTGTGGAGCAGGGAAAGCCATGATAAACTGCTTTGATGCCCTGAGCTACCTTATAGCATATAGTGTAGTAAAAATAAAGAAAAGTCAAACTATTTATTTGTGAGATTTGAGACTGAATTATCAGTTGTGACAATAGTACCTTGCTGTAATTTTGACAAAACATTTCCAAAATCGATCAATGTGTAAATGCCCCGATCTTGCTTGGAGCATTTGGCTCACTTGAAAAAAATAAACAAACAAACTATACAGTCCCAAGTCAATGATATTTGTCCTCAAATTAGAATAAGTTTAATTAAATTAGGGCTCGGCTGTGGCAACATCTTAACCAGGACCTTTATGATTTGACAACAAGCCGTTTTGTGAATCACAACAGGACTATTTCACCAATTTTCTGTTTAATACAGCTCTATAGTTACTAAGTCTAAATTTGATTTTTCCATGTTTTATTGAGGCCAATGAACATGTAGTTATAGTGTGGTACATAAACGTTACCAAACACTGGCATATTACCTGCTACTAAATTAGATGTACAAAATTGATGCCTTTATCCAAGTGAATTTTGGGGCATGTTTTGTGTTTTAATGGAGTCCATTTCAGTAACAACAGGGAAGCAAACACCTCGGGTCTGTCTGAATCTGCAGAGAAAGGCTTGGGTTGGCCCTTTTGTCAGCCCCAGTTGTCCTTTGTTATGGAAAAAATAGAGGCAGCCCATAGAGCTCCCCCCACAGAGCCTGAGAACACACAATCTCAGCAGCACCTAAAGCCACTCACACACATGCTAACAGCACACATGCAAATGAGAGGAAGAGGGGCAAACTGTTCTGCTGCTAACCAAAACAACCACACAGGATGTAGAAAGTTTGTTGTCGAAAACTTTTTAACTGTGCAGCTCAAACATTTTTAACTGTTAACCCATTTTATACATGACTGTGCTACTTTGAAATTTTCAGTGCTTTACATGTCACCCATGCGAGCACAGGGCTATGGGCAATCTGTGGACATAGTAGCATAATATTACAGTAAAAGTGGAAAATGATAGGCTTACATATGCGTTGCTGTCCTGGATCGCTTTTTCATAATAACAAAAATTATAACTTTGAAGATTATTGACTATTAAGAATATTACACATAGCCTAATGATTATATTAATTAAGTTTCAATAAAAGGTAGATCCACTATATGTGCCTTTTCTACAGCTTCTGTCTCCATGGAGATTATATTGCTTTGACTAGAATGTTCCACAGTATGGCATTATACACATCTCCATGGAGCCAGACAGGTGACTCCAAGTTCCAGGAGAGGTGACCGCACTCACAGTAAGAATGGATAAACATTAGCAATATACCGTGAAACACTCGAGGGCCTAGAGTAGAAAAACTGCACAGTTAAACTTTAAATTCTCATTTTCTGATAGTCTTTTTTGCAACCACTTAAAAATACATATAAATGGCAAGTTAAATGTCAGTGAGAAATCCCCTTTAGAGTTCTATAGTGCTTGATAATGCACCATAACTAATGAGCCCCTTGACTTTGGTTTAAATCAAATTACAGGCAGATTATTGTACCTCTCTCCAATGGGCTCTTAAATGAGGCTCTTATACTGACAATGAGATTAGCTGGGGGCTCTAAAGAAACGGGATGTTACCGCTGCAAGCCTCGACACAGCTCAGGCAGTGCCACCCAGCAAACAGCACTTTAAATGGATTGTTAACACTGGACACCTCTGCATCTCATAGGAAAATGTATTACGATTTACATATGAATACCTAACCATAACACGATTTGTCTCAAAGCTCCAGGGAAGCAGAGCCTTGGAGTAGAGAATATAAAAATACAGATTCAAATGGAACAAATACAATATGCTTGGTGAAGGACGGAACAGTTAAACAGGAATTTAAAAGGGCATTGTGACCTAAAGTGGATTCTACAAACTATGGGATTCGGCTTCCATGTATATGCAACATTGAGTACTTTTCCCATTGAAATTAATTATTTGTTTTAAACTGTTAATTGTTATTGTAATGGTCCTAATTTTTAATCCTTCTGATACCCATAGATAAAAAAGTAGCATTAGTAGGCTATTTGGGTATAATTCAGTCCAAAAATTACTAAACAGTAGTATGTTGCTGGACTGTCTTCTAAACTTGCATGAAGAGGTCTACAGTTTAAACTTGAATGATATTCTATTTAATTAAAAAACTGAGCTGTAACAAGACATGCAAATTGTTATTTTGTATTGGTTTTCTCGGTAACAATATATAAAAGGGAAGAGAATGACAGCAACGTATCATGGCATATCAATGTTCATATGAGTAGGTTGTGCTAAAATATCAAAATATCCATTGTAATACTAAACTCAATGATACAGCATTGATATCGGCAAGAGTATTTTTGTATAGTTTACAAAATGATTTTGTGACAGCTCTACAATTTTTCTGCTTGTTCAGAGAAAGAAAAGTTGTTCATGCCACACATTTGACCTAATCACTGTTTTGACAATTAAAATAAGTGGATTTCATATTACGTTTTTGAAGGTAGCGGTTAAATGCAGAAACACTCCTTAAAAGTAATGATCTATAACAGAATATTGCAACACTGTGAGTCATGTACTGCATAATGCGTATCATAAAATTCCAGTCACACTATCGAGAACACAACAAAAGGGAAATACGTTGAAAGACATGTCATGTTCAAAAAAACATGAGAGAGGTTATGTGTCAGACTACCACTGATATTGTGTCAAATTTTAAGAAGAGACAAACTGTAGCTACCGTTGCCTCCCACAGGTTTCAATGAAAGAGTGAAAACTGCAGGAGGGATGGTTGGCATGTGCTCGGCATCCACACCATCCACGATCAAAACTTCAACTACTGAGGCATGCTGCCCCACAAGGAGAGGAATTTCAGAACAGTTGGAGGTTGAAGTTGCAATGGTCTGAAAGATTGTAAAGAGAAAATAAAGAAAGTCTAAAATAATATTACAAGGTTGTTGAACTGATGTTACGATACAAAAAAAAAATTGATTTGAATTTTTGAATATAAAAGAGTACTACGATTTAATGCTGAAAATGACATTGTATTATTGAGTCTATTCATTAGTATCGAAATCCAGTTTGCAATTTTAGTATCTTGACAACACTACTGTATAGGATAAAATTCAGTGATGAAGAACATGCCTCACCTTATCAGTTTTCTTCCGTCACACTAAATCAGTTATAATGGCACTTTTCTGGGAGAGGCTCTACTGACCTTTGAGCTTCCTTACTTACGTAACTTCTGTAGTTGCTTGGGAAAAACTTTATGACATACACAGGATCTCAATATTTAATAAAGAAGAACGTTACTGATATTTTGGAGATATAGAGTACAATCAAGATATTTGCTTACTTCATACAAAACAAAACAAAAAGTCTAGGGAATTCCTGAACATGCACTACATAATTTACTTATTTGGCAATTGTTTCTTTCAACTTTAGCAGAGATAGCAGAACTGAAATTGTAATCCAGTTGGACATTGACAGTGACATTTTTAAACTAGTAGAGATAAAAAGTGCCTTAATCTTTATACTGGAAAAGATGCAGTTTTGGCTTGAAAATAGACAGGTTTTCAAAGTTAAAAGTTCTAGTTTGTATTAATAGAGACAAACCATTTTAAGAAAAGGTGAAATTCAGGAATAAACCAAACAAGCAGCTAGCTTCCTTACATGACTTAGAATTATTTAGCTGAAATCTGACCAAGCAAACAGCTGCTGGCAAACGTTACAAACTTTTTTTATGTTCTTATTGGCAACAGGAGGCAAACGCATCACCTAAACAGAATCAGACGCAAATTCATAGCCAAATTCCAAACTTGACAGCCACGCTTAGTAAAACGCCTGCATCAGTCACTATGACACAAGGAAAACCAGGGGCTGTGAACTCGTTCTACTGAAGCGGTAACTCAGTAATTGCCCTGGCACACTCCCATAGGCCCTGCGCAGCCTTATCTTCAGGGCAGTCTGCCATCTCTGCCAATCACACATAGAGGCGGCGAGAGGGGAGAGGAAAGGGGGACTTCCTCTTCCGACACCATTCATGTCAGTGGGGCCACCTGCGGAGCCTGTCAAAGCCTGGGATCATACAGAGACAGAGCCATCTCCAACCCAGAGAGAAAGAGCTCTTCTTCAAACTCTTGACTTCTTAAAGACACAAGTGAAAGTAGAAGAATTGGGAGGAATGGATTTTATCTCACTAAGATTTGCCACTGAATAGGTCCAGCTAGTAAATAGAATAATAATAATCATACATAATAATATAACAATAATAGTGTAACCCCAGTTTGTCTAATAATGATCATTCCACAAGTATATAATTAGCTTTATGAAATCAAACTTTCTGAATGATAAAGTTATAAAGTTAATGTGACATAAACATTCAAATAAAAAGCACTTTACTTTTAGGTTGACCTTTTGCTAGCAGATTGAAGAGAAATTACTCATTGCCATTTTTTCCCCCTTCTTCTTCTTGACATGACAATATCAAAAGAGTTCCACGCTCCATATACCACTGAACTGTGTAGGTATTATATTATATAGGTGCTTATGAAGTTTAAATCTGTCAACTGGACAAATCATTAAAGCCTGAAACTGGAGACAATAGCTGTTTACAGTTTCAGTGTAGTTAGCTCCTCCCTTTGGATAGATATAAGGCAGCGTCCACCAGCAATCTGACCAGAACTGAAGAGGTGGCTTGGATGAGCAGCGAAACATCTTCACTCCTACAACAATTTATCCAGTTGACAGGTTTAAACTTTGTCTTTTGCCATGGATCAGACCTGGACGACTGAGGGATTGCACAGACAACTTATGTTAAATAGTAAAAAAAGCATAACCTGAATTTGCCACAACGTAATGGCAGCCAAACCCACAACCTCCTAGCTGTAAGAATAGACCACAAACTACTCCACCACCACCATGCACGCACCATGTTAAAAAGCTGACAGCACTAGATTGTATGGAGTTATTGCAAAGTAACCATTGGATCTCAGATAGCAAACTGACTCCAAATCTCATGATGCAATTTAAGTCACTCATGTCTGTGCAGATGTCATTAGTCTACAACTCTAATCCTTAATTAGAATAATGAACCAAAGCAGCTCTATCCATCAGGAGTCTCGTGTGAAGATTTCTCCTCTCATTTAACCCAGGATGTGAGGCCAACGCCACCTGTTCGCGGTCCTCTCCACGCTGCCAACTGCCCTCGTTTTCTCCAGCTGTGAATGCGTAACGAGACGGGACTGCTCAGCCAACATCGGGATTAACGTGGAGTACCGGGGATTATCAAGGCTCCAGAGTACAGTGGATCTACCGACTCCCACTACCAGCCATAAACTAGATTTTACGCATTCTAAGTGTGTGCATTTTGTAGATCACTGAAGTTGGCTACCAAAATAACAACATGGTATTGGAATATCCGTGGGAATTACATATTCAGGGTTAAATTACAAAAGTATATGGTCATTCTGGGAAGCCAGTAATAGTATACTGTGTGTCTAGCAATAAAAGGCTTTAACAGCTGGGGCCTAGAGCAGCAGCTGACTGGAGTGGAGCTCACAGTGGGACAGGGTGAGGCAAAGGCGAAGTGCTCCAACCTAATGGACAGTTGGGCAAATAATGTTACAAGATAGCGGAAAGTCAGCAGTTGTTTAAGTGAAAGATCATCCCAAACTGATACAAAACAGACCCAATTCAAGCTTTGAACTTTTAAACCTGGTTTCTGTTAGACTTAAAAGTAAAACAAAAGCACGAGGAAGAAAAGATACAAACGATTATAAGCCTTGAACACGTCGCAAACCACGAGCATTAACTTTAAAAGGCGCAACCGGGAAACTCTCGTGCACTTTTACGCACAACTTTCTTGGAGTGGCACCACGCTAGGCCTTCTTCGTTTACTTCAAAGACAAACGTGACTTACCTCAAAAGCGACCTTTGCACTATTGTGTTGTGGCTACATGCGTCCTATGCGCCCCTTCCCACGTTATTTCACTTCGGGGAATCAACCGCTACGAGCAATCTCCTCTTTACCGAATAAAACTTCAGTCTTCCTCGGTTTGTCCCATACCGACAAACTACTTCCAACAGCCCCAAGTAAGTCCTGCGACGGAATCTCGAATAGTAAAGCTCCTAGAAGACAATGCTCCGCCAGCTGACAAAGGCTTGTTAATATGGCGGGGTAAAGGCTAGGCAAAGCAATTAAAATATCCCCAAATCACAGTCCGCTGATAGGTCAGGGCTGCCCTGAAAAGAGGTACAACAATAGCGGGACGAGGAGCGAGGAGCCGACGAGGCCAAAGAAGGAGCCGAGCTGCGTTCAAAGACGGGGATTAGGCTCGTTTATTTTATGTTTGCAACATAAATGCAACACACATTGCTGAAAAGGATGATGACTACTATGAAATATTATTTTCTTGACAGTGCTAAAGTAATTCATAAATACCATAGACATAGTTTAACGCGTAAATGCTCAAAAGGCAACATTTTACTGTACATTTAATTATGATTTACAACTTAGACTTCATTCACATTAAACATCTATAAATGTCACTGTTTCCCACTTTTAGTAGTAATATAGTTAGGGACTATAGATTTGTTTATCAATTTATAGTCTTTAAATTCCTTGTTTCGACGGGCTTTGAAAGCACCTTCATCTTCTATTGAACGGTTTCCCCGAGAGCCCAATATGGCCGACACTCAGATTGATCAGAATATTTGGCACCAGTGGTCATCAACTTTATTGAATTATACTTTTTTTGTGCGCATTATTTGGGCACATGTTTTTGGACTGTGCCTTTGTGCATAAATGTTGTAGTGGACATACATTACATGCTGTAGCACAAACTGAAGGGACTGATTTGGACCTTGGGCTGAAGACTTAAATTATGTAGACCTCTGGCGCCCCCTAGATGTAAAGTTGTGCAAGATACATGTTCTTTTCTCACTGGGGAGATGTTCATAGCCAAAGTCAGTTTTTTTCATTCAGCGGCCAGAGGCAAGTTGGTTGAATAATTCATTTCTAACGGTTTAACACCGTATTTTTGATCCGTGCAATATGTTTCAAATAAAAAACAAATCTTTGATGTATTTTTTTTTCCTCCTCGCTGAGGCTATATCCGACAGAGGCAAACACGTATTGCGGAATCTTTATGAAGTAAAGATCATTTACATTCAGTACGCCTATATCCAACTGACACTGTGTTGAGTCATTTTTGTCTTTGTAATGTTTGGTCATACAGCTGTAATTATATTTGTATAATATTTTACTGTACGTAACAATGTAATCTTATAATATGATTCATCTTTAGCTCACCAGGTTGTGCGTGGTTAATGGTCAACGGTGGCTGGATCTTGTTTAGAAACTACAGGCAGTGATAAAGAAACACATTTTCATAATACACTAGGGCTTTGGATCTGAGCTGTGAACCGCAGTGTACTGTTGGGGTGTCCTTGGGCAAAACACTTCATCAATTCATAAATTCAGCAAAGACACAATAATGACACAGAAAGACATAAATGCTTAAACTGTCCTGTTTTTATTGCCTAAGGAAGTTGAATACCTAGGGCAGAGGTATATTCTTGCCTGGGCTATAAATAGTGCAAGATGCTGATGCGACAGGATGTGAAATGCCAAATTGTTGCGGTGATTTCATTAGTTTTGAAAGTCATAAACGGCCAAGTACAGATTTCAAAGTTATCTCAACCTTTATATTTTGATTGGGGGCATTATCCATAATCGCATGGCTTTCGAGTAATTAGATTTCCAGACTCTCTAATGACCAAAGGGAGGCCGTGTGTGACTCATGCTTTCTGACTGGACAGTGCGCTTGCAGTTCCGCCCGCTGTCCTCTTGGTGGCGCCGTGTGCTCATCCTTCAACGCTCTTGCCCAGTCTACCTGCTTTGTCGCACCATTAGCAGTCTTCTCCAGCACATATGGGCTTTAAGTTGTGCTCCAAGCTGGATTCACGCCCAGCAAAACTGGAGTTGTGGATAGGCCCAGGAGGCAGTGACTGGCTCCGTTCGTCATATTGCGTCAGAGTAAACAAAAACGCTGACGTGAATTAAAAAAATAAATAAATAAAAATCAAATGCTTGGTGAGCTTTATGTCTGATTCAACTGTGGGTAGCAGCACAAGATGTCCTGCTCTTTTAATTATCATAGGCATCGCTTCAACATTTATGAACATTTGGATTCATGCAAAGTCTCCAAAAAAACTTCCACTCGTCTTGGACACACTTTCTCTCTCCTCTCCTCTGTTCTCACTCCGTTTCCACACGTTTAAAGCCAAGTTCACGCAGTGCTGCTTCAGTTAATTGGCCTTATTAATATATAATAATGAGTTCTTCGACGCAAGAAAGTAGCACAGAAAAAGTACAGCTTTGGTGCTTGAAATTTTTACAATAAGGCTTCTCCGGGCCTTGCTGTTACCACTTCAAACCCTATTCATATAACAAAAAGATTGGCATTCTGTAGATTTATTTCGTTTAGATATTTCATCTTAAACATTTACAGTATAAAGAAAATGATTAATTAACGCTAAGTAGAAATGTGGCCTGCGTTATTGCACCAAATGACGCTTTGAGGAAACGCTCCAGACGCACGGCTATTAAAACGACATTAAAATGAACAGCGCAATGATTGGAAAAGGATAGAAAAGACCATGATGTGCTGCTGTGTAACCGGAGACGAGTCACTAGCAGCGGACAGCGTCAGTCCCTGGAGGCCTTGAACTTCTGAAGCCTGATCCCTGTTATGACAAAACCCAACCAATCGTTTCCCAGCTTTGCCATAATCATACGAGCCTAATTGTACTCATTGATGACGCTGTGAGTGCACACATTGATTGGTAATGGCCCTCAGATGATAGCGGTGTGCGTCTGCGGTTCAAAAGAGTAAAGTTTGGGTTGAAAAACTTGAAAGAAGAGAAAGAAAAGAAGAGGGGGATGGGTGGGAGCTTATAGATGCAGGCAGGTGGGATAGGGTCTGACGAGGAACTGTACTATTATATTCCGGGAGGGAGGCATGATGACGTCTACTGCATCCTTAATGTGACTTATCGGGGGAGGGCGGAGGGGAGATAAAAATCCAAGGCAATCACAGCACAGGACAAAAGTTTCGAGCGAGCGATATGAAGACGCACGCATCAAGAGCAGGGTGTTTTTGGTGACTTTTTCGGAAGACGTTTTATTCTTCCCCAACGTGCGCGCACTTGTCTTCTCTTTTTCTTTCTTTCTTTCACTGACTGAGTCCAAAGTGAGATAGACGCGGAACAGAGGGGAACATAAAGCAGAGTCAACGCGGCGCTCCAGTCAAAGAGGAGATAGAAGTCCTCTCTCGACAGACACGCCCGGACCCTGCCTTCCCTCTTCCTCCCACATCCTCTGCCTCCTTTCCAGTAACAGCAGCAGCATCAGCAGCAGCAGCCAGTAGAAGCACCACGCGCCTCCTGTTCTCCCTGTCTTCTTCAAATAGGTATGTTGTTGTGCCACCGCGGACTGCATGGACACTGATGGAGCTGAGCGCTGCGTAAAAGTCACAGGAATTAGTCTATTTTGGATACTTTGCATGTAAAGGATTAACTATAACTTTGACGTTAAGGTAAACCTCTTTACTTAGTTTTAATCGAGCTTTAGTCATGTTTATAGAATACATTATGTTATATATTGCGTAGAAATTATTAGTTAGTATATTGATGATGGTTTTACGTTTCTCCACAGCATGGCCAGTTCGAGTAAAGCGACTTTAATCTTACTCATCTACGGAATCTTAGTGCACTACAGCGTCTTCTGCACACCCCTTGGACTAAGTTACCCTAAAATCAGGTAGGTGCCTCGTTGAAAACCATCTAGGCAACACTTAAGTTTGCGCGTAATAGCAGGATCACTTGGGATTCCTCTGCGTGGAACATTTAAGTGGTAGTTTTATTTATGTTCACCGCGCAATTACGCACAAAGCCTGCTGCGCTCCTTACCCACACCTTGCGCGCACACGGTGATTGATGAAAGCCATAGTTGTCAAAGCGTGTGTGTATGTGTGTGGGGGTGTGTGTGTATGTGTGTAGGGGTGTGTGGGTGTGTGTGTGTGTTGTGTGTGTGACAGTGAGGTATGGGTCCGGCAGGACGCTTCTCACAAGTCCTTCTTATTAAACTGAAACCGAGCGCCGGATGACGGGGGGCTGTCGTCACGCGCAGAGGCGAGGCATGGCGAGAAGAAATCTGAGCCACTTTACATCTATTTTTTCCTTCTTGTTATTGTGGTAAAAGCATGATTTTGGGCGTGGTTATTGTGCACATCGTGATAGTCGCATAATAGTTTTTCGTTTTCCGTTAGAAATATTAATGCATTAGTGTCCACACCTACTCGGCATGTGGGAGTTTTCACACCCATTGTTCGGATTTATTTAATTATTAATGAGTCCATGAAAGGACACTGATTCCCAAACCAAAACTGAAATATTTTAACGTTTTTATTGTCATATTTAAACCAGTAAATACAATATAAAATCAATTTACGTTTTTTTTCGGTTGCGTTATTAGTTTATTTATTTTTTATGTAATATTCAGCTTTGAACAAATCATTCGTTATTAGTTTTAAACACTTTCGTTCATTTTCTAAATTTTAAAAATTTAATATCCCGGCAAAGGACTGCAGGTGGGCGCGTTTTTGCACATTCTTGTTCTATATTCTTCCACTGCTGCGTCCCACATAGACACTGCACGCTGCTCGCTCGCCTGCCTTCCTGATTTGTCCTTTTTTTCCCTCCCCATCCAGACTTGACAACGACGCCTTCGATGAAGACGGCAACACATTACCGGACATGGGTTTTGACACTGACCAAATAGCGATACGCAGCCCGGACGAGTCGTATACCCTGTACTACCCACCAGACAAGAGGTAAATCCTTGGCACCACATATGTCTTTTGATCTGATGCTCCCGTGTTCCTATCTGTCCGGTGTTATTTTCACGTAGCCTAAAATGTACAAGCCTTAATAGTCTTGTTTAAGGGGGACATTTAAGGCTACGTTTTTGGATCATTGTCTGCGCTTTTCTTTTTAAGTCTTCCTTGGATTGATATGTGTGTTTTGGCGTTTTATCATCTCAGATCAGAAAGGCATGCTGAGGAGGAATTAGATAGAGCCTTGAGGGACATCCTGGGTCAGTTAACAGCGAGACATTATCTGCATTCGCTGATGACAATACGCGCAGGGTAAGGGCATCCTTCTATTCGCGTTTACGCAGCAATCATATCCATTTCATTTGCTTGCATGCAACGTGTGCTTTTGGTGCATTGTTCAGCTATGTCTGCCTTGTTTTTTTCCCTGTGTTGCATGGCGTATTTCGTTCACTGTCACTATGATTCCCACACGCAATGCCGCTCAGGGTCAATTACAAAACAGTCTACACATTGCTTTTTGTGCAGCACTAAAATAAACCTGCGTCAGAATGCTCAATGGGCCAAAAATGATGAATAATTTACGCGCATAAATCCAAAGGCCTATTTTAGCAGGCAGGCCGTAACAACGACGATTTACGTTAGAAATCACGACAGCAAAGGGAAAGATAATCCACGAATGAAATTGTACGATCGAAGAGAGCAGGTTTTCAATGTGTTTTCTGTTCGTTTGTGTGTTGTTGCAGCGAGGACAACAGCGTGGAGGACGAGTCGGAGCCCCTTTCCAAGAGACACTCGGATGGCATCTTCACCGACAGCTACAGCCGTTATAGGAAGCAAATGGCCGTGCAGAAATACCTGGCAGCGGTTCTGGGCAGAAGGTACAGACAGAGAGTTAGGAACAAGGGACGGCGGGGGCTGGCCTATTTGTAGCGTCTTTTTTTGCGAGAACGCGCCCCAAACTGCCCAACTGTGTAAATACATCGAGTCGTTATAAAAATTCATCCACCTATATCTGCCAACCAGTGGATTGCGCCTGTGTTCTTTCAACATGTATTTATGTATGAAGTAAAGCCATTAAAATCAATATTTTATTAATAATATCGTTTTTTTTTTTCTTTTTGTACTGGAGCACTTCTTGAGACATAATCTACACAGTTGTGGACCAATATTTTATTTTCATGTCAAGATGTTAAAGAAAATGAGAAAAAAGCTTAAAAAGAAAAGAGATTTAAATGTGCACCTTCAACATTATGCGCTTGAAATCTTTAAAAGTCATCTACATATGCAGAAAATAAATAGATTTTAAAAGACAATCAAAGTATTGAATGTTATACTTATTTTTGTAAGCTATTTTTTTAGTGTTGTTTATTTTGTTTTCAAACAGGCCCAAAGAAGCAGTGAGCATGCTCTGTAAACCGAGGCTTATTCCATATAAATTATAAATGTTTTATTCCCGATTGGTGAGCTATGTGGCATCGATGTAGGCCTTATTTGGTGGCAAAAATAGAAAAAAATAAAATAAAAAATAGCCTAATCTATCTTTAAAACTGTCATTGTGGGGGCAGATGTTACAGAGATGTGCTCACTCGCCTCAAAAAAGTGTACGGAAAATGCATCCATAAAGAGAGTTGTGTTTATTGTGTACAGAAGAGAAAACTACAAATCCCAGTGTTGCCTGCTCAGTCCACAGTTTCATTCAGAAAAATGGGGGCAAACTCTTGAGCGCAGACTGCACCAGTACGACATAGACAAGAGGACTATTATATCGGCTTATTCATCCTTAATGGTGCATGTAAAGGCTGACTTTTGCTTTAGAAATTGCATGACGCACATTGTGCTATATAGAGAGTTTTATTTCGGCTTATGCTTTAAGCCTAATTTTGCACCACAGCGCCTCCTTCTAAGGTAAAGGAGATTCAATGTGGTGATGACTGGTATTGCACTGACTTGTTGACACTGGACGCCCTTATCCTGTATTTTTTTTAATCCAATTGCCTTTGTCTCCTGTAGTCGTAACAGTAGTATTAGTAGTGGCTATTTGATTTTTTTTTTTTTTTCGCTTCAAGATGGCCATGCTAAAGTAGTTATTATGTAGTTACTTTTCAGTTAGCCTTGACAGTGCCGTAGTTGGTTTTGTGTTGGATGTCTGTTGAGAGCGTGTCGTGAGGATGTGACAAATAGGTGGGAGATTTGTGAGGAAAGAATTGAAGATAAGAGAGATAAGAGTTTAAGTCATTGTGTGTTCGTTTATGTAGGAGAGTAAGAGGCAGGGATAGACCATATAACATGAGGGTCAATGAGCCTGACAGTGGATATCAGGCGTTGAATTCCCCCATCTTTGTCAGTTGGAAGTTGGAGGCCATCTACACGAATGCAGTTTTATTCAACACATTGCATCGTTTTGGCATTATTAGCACCTAAAGCTAATAATGAACTTGCATTCATTGTAGTTTGTCACCTTATTTCCTCAACATATTTTTGGATTAAAAATATGTTAGGATGAATTTAGTACCGCATTTTCTTGTGGATCTTATGAAATTATTAGTAATTGAAGCTAATAATGATCTTGCCATTTATGGTTTTATTTTTCGTTCATTTTTCATTTTCACAAGTCACAACTGCAAATGTATTTTTTTAAATTCTTTTGCTGTTCCTGCATCCAAACTTATCCGAGCATTCAAGATGGCCAATATGCTACCACATACTAGCCATGCACAATGCTGGTTTATCGTTTACTTTACTTACTTTTTACATTTTGCCTTTTCCCTTCTGATGTCACCTCTGCAAATCATACCTTCTCAATGATTTGCATAGTCATTTGGCATATGTTTTTTATGCTAAATGCCCTTTTTGATCATGCATCATTCAACATTTGTCTTGGCTTGGGCCTGGCACAAATGGTTAATCTCTTTTTTTTCATTTAAATGCTATGTACCAAAATATTTTTTTAAGTACAAAATGCATTAGTGTGGACAAACCCTATAAGATGGCGCCTTAATGGACGTGTAGCCTGATGTAGATGTAGATTGTTTAATTTTTAGATGCTGATTTGGAATAGATGTGCTTAGTGTAGATGTTGCTGACTGTAAGCAAAGACTAAACGGATTTTCACAGCCCTCCAGCCCAGAGAGACCTACCTATTGACTTTTATTAGACCGATATCTTATGAATTTATTCAACATTATGCAAATATCATTTTATGCATCCTTTGCAATCCAATCTTTGGCCTGCATCCCTCTTTTTCATACAAAACTATAAATACTTCAAATTGGGCTTTTCTTCCTACAGGCTTTGTGCGAGAGTGATATCAATGTAGGTGTTTTGCAAATATCTGTATCCGTGTGTTTGTTTGTGTGAATGAGAATCAAAACGTGGAGGTGGTGGAAACAGCTTTTGGCTTCGGTGCCTTGCTTCGACGTGAAAAAAAAAACGTACAAAAAAAAAAAAAAAAAAAAAATTCGCCACAAGTGACAGATGGCAATTTTAGTGGCCCTACGATGCTGCAGTCCATGAGCTTACATTCAAACGTCCTTTTTTATTGTTAAATCGCTTGGCTTGGTCCACCCCGACAGTAGTAGTAATTAGGCTTTCTTTTTAAAGCATGGCCAATACTTTATAGTGAGTAAAATATTCTTAAAATGGCTAGAATGTATATGTTGAAGGAGCAGGCAATGTATGTGTGTGTGTGCATGGGGTGTTCAGTGTCTGTGGGAGTTGTGAACAAACACCAGTGGTATTATAAATGTTGACTATATGAGGTGTTGTTTCTTTGATATTGGTCAGTACATTATAAAGAAAATAGCCCCTTATATAACTTATACTTTCTCATGTACATCACTATCCAAAAGTACAAGGGTTACAGAACCGTGACGGAGATGTTGTTCCGCTCATAGAAAATGCCTGTTGTTGATATTTCTGAAAGCGCCAAACGCCTTACTTTAAATGTTGACTCTTCTCTTCTCTATCTGCAAAACTCTGTGTTTTCAAAGTGAACCTTAGTACAAGTGGCATCATTCTACACACAGGAATCCTTTATGGGGTTTTACGTTTCTCAATGTCATGAAAGTGTTGTAAGATTTGTATGAATAAATTTTTGTAAACAACATTTTTCTAATCAATGTCTAATCATTTTTAAGAGAATCACTGTTAAAAGTCACATATAAGACATAGTAAGATAAAATGATGAGTGCTGGCACATGAGTCTGACAGAAGTGCAGATTTAGAGCCTGAGAGCAGATCATTTCTAAAATAGACAGCAGCCAAAAGCTCTGATGGAAAATAAAGTTAAACATCTCTCACATCCAGCCCAGCTGCTCTCAGGAGCACAGAGTCTGCCAGCTTCAATTTACATTTCCAGCAAAACCTCATCACAAATGAAAAGCAAATATAAGCCAGGACTGCTCCAACCTGTAAGCAGCTGAGTGCGAGCCCAAAGGCACACTGGTCTACTGTGGGGAACATCCACCTCACCTAAAGATATTTGTATGGTTCCAGCACATTTAAACGTACAAGTGAGATGAAAATAAGGAGAGGTCCTGACTGCATCAGACGACTGGATCAATAGTTGTGAGTCTATGGGCGGGTGGCGCCTGCTCCAGACTGAGAGGTCCTCTTTGTGGATCTCTCTTCGCTCCAGTCTTGGCCTTGGAAGTGCAGCTGGGTCCCGCGGGAGCAAGGAGGAGGAGGGTGTGCTGAAGAGCCTCACTGCGCTAACCCAATCAGAGACATGTTGCATGGCAACGGGCCACAAAGGGACGCGCTATGTATATGCCGGTGTCAGGAGTGTGCATATCGCCATCTTCACAGTCCTGTGTACATGTTTATGAGTGTCTTTCATTATTCATGGCACACAGCTCCACACAACTACACACAACTACACACAGCTCCACCGAGGTCCTCACCTGTACCTGACTGTAGTACAAACAGCACTGGACACCACACTCTGCCTGTGTAATACAGTAGCAGAAGCACAGTGAAGCAGGTGGTAAATATGATTAATGAAAGCAGCTAAATGAATTAGCCATGAGAACCTGCTCACACATACATCTGAGTCTCCCTGAGGAGCCTGAGTGCTGGGAGTTGCTGTTACTAAGAAGCAGATTGGCGTTTGTCAGCTCCTGTGTGGAGATGTCTCTATTCTTTATTTATCCCTCTGTGCTTTGGAGCTGACAGCCGAAACTGAAGCTTTGTCCTGTCGACAAGATAAAATTCCTAGATTTCCTCTGACATTTTGGGATTTCACAAGTGGTGCATTGAAGTAAATAAAAGAATATATTCAGAAAGGAATTGCATTTGAAATTCAGCCCAAGCGCATTCTCTCACAACGCAGTGGAAATATCCTTTACATAATATACACAGATATGATTGAAGAAGTAGAATAAAACATTACAAAATATGAATTCAATAGATTGCCTTCACTGCTCCTCTGTGGAATTCTTTTCACCTTAATATTGGTCATTTTCTAAGTCAGGCCCTTTGGTAATTATTTGTGAAGAAAAGTCCTTAATTAAAGCCGTACTGCGGAATCCCATCTTTTAATAATGCGCACGTGTCCTTCATAGCCCCCAGACATGTCTTAATCATTGTGCGGGGCAGCAGTGAGGAGGAGGGGGTGGGGGGTGCGGAGTGTGGCAGGGGGAGGGGTGATGGATTTGGGATATTCCACAGGGGATACCAACAGTGCCCCTTCAATCGATGTGCAGCCAGCTCTTTGTTACCATCTGAGCACTGATCTACAATCTCCAATATCAATGTTTAGGGCATAATCGCCATGTAAGGTTGAAGAGATTGCCCAACCTTACGTCATATAGTTTGCATTTAGAACATTCTAGAAAAATTGTGGCCTATGTGGGTAATTCAATGCCAAAACAGTACCATTTTTATTGGAGGTTTGGTCCACATATTATAGTAGTAGAGTACTTTTGGTTTCACTTGCTTAGAAACAAATGTTCCTATTTGTGCCAGTAAGAGATATTCACCATAAAAGTCTTTGTTTTGGTCAACCTCACTCTTCTGAAATAATCTAGGAATTCAGGCCTTCTGTGTAATCAAATCTTGAAAAAAAGTGGGGAAAAATAAAAGGGCAAATTACTTTACACTTGCAGGCAGATGGTTTGGCGACTCCACAAGGAAACAAGGATATAGTGAATGGAAGAATAGAATTTTAAAAGTCTACGGGCATCTGGGGTAATAAAAGGCCAAATCAATGGCATTATCACTACAAATCTCTGCATGCTGGAGGCCACAGGTAAGAAAGTACATCAAAAATACCAAATATACAGTATTTATGTACAATAAAAATCTACAAATCCACTTACCGTACATTAAGATTTTAAAGATGCTCTATGTAACGTTTCAAGGCTCCACCACCTGCATGTCTCTCCTTTTCTCACAATGTGGCATTAAGCTTATCAATCTTGCAGTTATTTAATTATAGATGTTTTTATTGTTAAAACAAATCCCTTTGAAAAAACAGCCATTCATATTGTGAGCGTATTTGACATGTAACTTGACCAGACGGCATCACCTGCTTGTTTAAAGCTATACTGCGCTACATTCCAAAAAAAGCTATTACATCTTTATGGAGACAAGCAAATGGCCAATATTGCACCAGAAAAGTTAAATATTGTGCCTTTAAACACCTGCTTTTTATGTTCACCTTTGCCTGCACTCTGACTTCTCTATAGCACGCCAGGATTACAGCCCACACTAGAGAAGCCCAGACAGCAGTGATGCAACAGCCCCCCCCCCCCAGCTCTCCTCACCCCCCCGCACTCCTCATAAATCATTCAGAGCTCGATGTCTTGGCGGGACATGTACACAAGAGGGGTGTGCCTGCTCCTGCCCCCCTCTGCCCTCCGCTGCCCCGACCTCCCATCCAGCCAAAGCCCCTCAATAAGGCACTATTCTGAGCTTAAACCTCATCTCTGCCTGTCACGGCTCTCATTAAACAGGAGGCATGGTACCCCCCAGGGACCAACAACACGCCGGAACAGACAAGCGCCACAGAAACCAGGGGGTGTGGGAGGAGCCGGACCACTGATCAAGACCAGCATTGCTTGTGGCGTTCAGAAAAGGAACACTTTAGTTGTATTGCTTGGGTGACCATGTGTAACCAACACTATCCATCATCCGTTATGAGGCTATATGAGCAAAGCTGACGTTATTTTCTCACCTTAAAACAGCAATAAAACAGAGGTGCAAGTGAGAATAAAAGTCAGACAGCATCAAGTTGATCATTGGATATATCTGTGTTACTCACATTACAGGCAGGTACAGAAGATTTGAACCGGACACCTTGTTATGATGTCATAAGTTTGGGGCTTAAGGTTAGAAATATATTAGATGGGTCCAACTTTTGTTTGGTCACAATATTGTTTGTTGCTTGGATAGTGGAATGTTTGTATGAAGGAGGCATGGTTAAGAAGGATGAGCTTTTACATTTTGAGCAGTAAATATATAGTATGGCGAGATCCATGTTGATTTAGCCTACGTTTTGCACCAGCCCTTCCCCAATGCCAATAATTTACATCTCACTGAGGCTGAATGATCACGTGTTTGTAAAAATAATTTGTAATAAATAAACTGTAAATATATTTTACATGTGTAATCTCTCAACAACTTTAAATTATTCGATTTAAAGTGTGCATTTCACTCTGATTAACTACATTTAACATTTTTTCTTAAACATGTAATGTAATGTAATCGTTATAAATTAAAGAATAGCAAAGAAAAATTCAATTCTGTCATCTGGACGAAAGTTTTAGAATGAAGACATTTCATGGTCATTCAAGCGACTTCTTCAGTTCTGGTTAAATTGCTCTGTAGCTCACTATGTTTAGTGGCTTTGAGATGGAGATGTACTGCAGATTGGTGTCCTGAGCTGCTCTTGCGATGGTGTTGGTACATTCACTTCTCTCTGTTTAGTTTCTCCAGTATTACGCTCTCTGCAGTCTTCACTACACTGAATGGAGTAGACCACACTGCTCTGTTTGTGGCTTGGGGTTTTGTTCTTTGGGTGAACCAGTTTCTGTCTTAAAGTGTTTGTAGGTTTGAAATAGACTGGGATTTCATACTGTCTGAAAATCCTCTGAAGTGTTTCAGACGCATCAGCTGTGTAGGGAATAGATCCACATTTTCTCCTAGGTTCTGATTCTCTGTTGTCCTGTTTTTGTTTTCAGGTCTTTTTGCTCTATTGAAGGCCCATTTTAGATATTCACAAACAGAACTGACAGAATTGATTTTTTCTTGAGCTATGGAAGACTGAGGGATTACACAGACATCTTTCTAAGAACTACGGGCAAACCACCCTCAAATTGGAAAGCGAGCTGGAAAACGATTCCAAGAAATTAGCAGAGAACAAGAATCACTTTAATCCTAGAAGTCAGCAGAAACAGTCAATATCTAAAGGATTGCAGAGGAAGGCACTAGAACCAGGGCACAGGGAAGCCAGTTTAACTCAATGTTACCTTAGGAAGAACTACCACCCTGCCATGTAAAATCTGAGGAAAGGAGGGTGACTGCTGCTCTAGAAAAGGACCATAGCACCAACATTTTGCCAGCTGATAAAGGAGGATGCACTGTGATCCTGAACTCAGCTGATTATGAGGTTTAGGTGAACTGCCTTCTCAGTGACACCACAAGCTAAGAATTACTGGACCAAGACCCTACTTGTAGATACAATTTGAACAGGATGCACTGGCCTCTTTTCCAGGCACTCCACCCACGCATTGGTATTGATGACAACTAACATCAAAAGTCAAGGTCTGGAATCCTTTACTGCACATATTAATGCTGTGGATCCAAACATCAAATTCTCACGGGAAGAAGTCAAGGAGAACAAATTCGCCTTCTTAGATTGTGCAGTAATTAAAGGAGAGGGCCAGCTATTCCAGGTAAAAGTCTTCACGAAGCTCACACACACTGACCAATACCTGTTGTTTGAGTGATACCATCCACTGCAGCACAAACTCTGAGTTACTTGTACATTATAATACAGGGATCAAGTGGCAGAGGGAAAAGTGAAAGAAGAACAACACATGCAGAAAACCCTCTCTACTTGTGGATATCCAAAATGGCCATTCAATAGATCTAAAAAAAAACAACAACAAACAAACAAAAAAATAGAGTATCACAACCTAGGAGAAAAGGTGCAACTAATCCTTACACAGCTGATGTGTCTGAAAAGCTTCAGGGAATTTTCAGAGAGTCTGAAATTCTGGACTATTTCCAACCAATAAACACTTCAAGACAGAAACTGGTTCACCCAAAGGACAAAATCCCAAGCCATAAACAAAGCAATGTGGTCTACTCCATTCAGTGTAGTGAAGAGTACAGTGAGCATTATAATGGAAAAACAAAACAGTCACGCCATAAGAGAATGACCAACATTATCGTGAGAGCTCCTTGGGATCCCAGTCTGCTGTGCATCTCCATCTCAAATCCACTCACCACTCCTTTAAAGATAGTGAGCTACAGATCTTACTCAAAGAAAAAAAGGTTTGAGACAGGAGTTAAAGAAGCAATTTTTGTTAGGAAAGACAGTCCATCTGAAGAGAAATAAGGAGCTTAGACGTCATTTATCTCTTATTTATAACTCTATCCTCAGGCCTAAATCAAAACAAGGAAGACAATAATAATAGCCGATATAATAACAAGTGTGAGAGCACCCATTAGGAGCCTGAACAATTATCCAAAATATGACTCAGGCACAGTTCACACAGTTCAACAGACCTAGTTAACAGACACTGTAAATAAATAGATTTGTTAGTTTCAGTGTAGTTAGCTCCTCCCTTCAGATAGCTATAAGGCAACAGAACTGAAGAAGGATAAGAGGCTCTCAAACTTTTGTCCAGTTGACCAAATTTAATTTTTCTTTTGCTATACAAAGCATTGTTTCAGAGAGAGAGAGAGAAAGAGAGAGAGAGAGAGAGAGAGAGAGAGAGAATCTATTAACATGTGCTAATCTGTTCACTAATTTGTTTTTTCCAAGAATCTTCCTAGAATGTCAGAATCAAAGGGCCATTATATTGTGCTGTATCAACCAACCTGTACAGCTGCTATATACATACAGGTCTCTTGAGAGAACCCCATCTCATGCATGTCTCTCTCTCTCTCACGCACACACACACACATACACACACACACATGTTGGGTTTCCATGCTTTTGGGTTACATTACGTGGATTTACATTAATTTCCTGGAGACTGATTGTAATCTCATCGTCATTACTTGCCTAAACCCTAATCTTAACCTATTTAAACCAATACCTCAACATTAAACCATAACAATTCGATTTGTAATATGGGGACCTGATATTTGTTCCCATTAGTAAGGCAGGTCACCGTGATATGAGTGTGTGATTTCTGTCCCCACAATGTGATATACACCATTCCAAACACACGCACACCCATGCACTCCCCCCCTTTTTTAGCTGTGTTTTGCTCTGCTCTAACTCCTAGGGGATGTATCAGGCTCGTTAGCTTCTAAAAATAATCCATCAGGTTTACCAGGGTGCTCTGCCTCTTGGTCTGTTGTTTGATGTTGGCAGGTAACGCTTGTGCGCACAGGTCTTTGTCTCGAGAAGCAGCCCCCAAACACCTGCTGATGCAATCCATGTTCAGCAGAGAGGAGTCTTTGGATCAAAACACACCTAAGAGTAGAGAATCAAAGGCGGGGGACGAAGGGAAAAAGCCAAATGTGTTATTATTTGGATATGGCATGTGTGTTATGTTATGATGTGATATTGTGTACTGTATTTCATTCTTAGGGCTGTCCAAAAAGGCATTGCTTGGACTGTGGAGTTTTGCATACATGAGGAATTGGTTATAAGGTGCATTATGTACATTTTCTGGGTTAGGGGTTTCCAGCTATTACAGTTTTTTTTACTACTGACAATGTCACTAGATATTGCATTGATGGCATTAAATATATCTTGTATTTACTCAATTACAGGTTTCTGTTGCTAAAGAAATACCTTGAAAAATATGCATTCTAATTGTGATTGGGCTCTCCTCTACACAGATGTGACCTGTAACTTATCTCCAAGGAGATAGATAAATGTAATGGCTGGGGAACATTCTGGTCAAGGTAATAACAAATCCATGGAGACAAACAGGTGGCATATCCCTCCAGAAAAGTTACAAAACGTAGATTTAAATTCAAATTATAACCAGACTGATGAATTGTGTGTGTTTTGAAATCACAAAATTGGATATTTGGTTTGGAAAATGTTCAATATCCGTCTGCAGTTTCCTCTTTTATTTTTGCTCTGGGTATCATTGCTCATGTCTTGCTCACAGGGCAGTAAATCCAATCAGAGGCATTTGAGTGTGGCAGATGACAGTGCTGACTCTTAACCCAATGTCCCGCAGTGGCAAATCTCATTGATCTGAGTGCAAGCATCATTCATGGTTTGCAAATACAGCCCTGAGTGAAAACTTTACCTTATCTCCTGCCTGGAAATCTATTAACTCTACAGCTCAAATTGTGATACTTTATTAACCATTTGACTCTCACCACAACCAACATCCTTTTACTTAAAGAATTCAACTTTAATCAAATGTTTCTGTCTTATTAAAGGTATACTATGTCACTTTTTTGGTGAAGGACCCATTACCTGCTTGTCTTTGTGGAAATGTTACTGCTTTGTCTGAAAAGATTCACAGTATGGCATATGGCTGTTAATACTGGGGCAGCTGTGGTTAAAGAAGTGGCTACTGTGGCATTTTGAAAATCTTGTCTAGCTTTAAATTAAAGTTAGCATTTCCTCCTGATCGTCTACATCCCCCTTCTAAAACAGTCCACACGCTTGTTTATGTGGTTGGATCCTGTTAATTCTCGTCTAGAAACCAGCAGAGAGCTTTGTGTCCCTCAGTCGTGGTGTTGTTCAGTGCTTCTTTGTCGTGTTGTAGCAGATGACAGGAGCAGAGCAGTGGTGGCAGCAGGTGGGCACCTGTCGCCCTGTGGAGCTGGAGTCTCAGCTTCACGCTGCTCCTGTGAGTTCAGTTCATCAGCTCAGAGGTGTGGTGTCTGCAGTCTGCACAATTGGCTCAAGATTGGCAACAACAAAAGAATCATTTTAAAAAGCTCTTAGTTTTCTGTTAATGGTACAAGACAAGAGGAGTATCTGACATGTTCTACAATGTTTTCTACTTGGAAGCAGATAATACGCAATAGAACATGTGTCATTCATCCATACCTATGTGCAATACTCAAGTCACTTTACGAAGATGTAATATTAGAGTCTATTTTTAGTTTATTTTTAAGTATATTTTTTAAATTATTTTAAACTATTTATCTATTATCTTGTTTTATTGCATGTACCATTTTCCTTCTGTTCTTTAACTGTGCGGTGCAATACTGGAATTTCCCCACTGTGGGACTAATAAAGGCATATCTTATCTTATCTTAGAAACCAAGAGGATTTTTGTGACATTGTGAATGCATCAGACTATCAAACTTCAGGCTGTGTTCACAGTTGCAGACACCACATCAAAACTGTGTTTAAACTGGAACTAAACTAAGACTAAACTGGGACCTAAATGTGCAGTACATCTGGATTAAACTGGACAAACTTGTGAAAACTAGTTTCCAAATGCTAAAGTCTATGTTTTCAACTAGATACTTAAATGCATTATTCTTACACAGCATTCATACTAGGCAAGGTGGGTGTTTTGCCTGAGGACACACCAACAATTTATAGTCACTGCTGCCCCACTATGGCCCTGATTTTCCCAATGGTCTCCAATCTAAGTACTGAGCAGGCCCAATCCTGCTTAGCTTCAAAGGTTAGACAAATGAGACCAATTACAAACTGAGGGAAACTTCAGTCCCCAGCCACACTGTCTTGCAGTCTGGGTGTGAACTTAACCACATGGAGATTTGTGGAGTGTACAGCAGCTTGGGAATCACAGTGTTTTTTGATATGGCACTTTAAGTATAGAGGCTTAAATCTGACTGTGCCACCATTCCTCTTCCCATTATCATTATACATGTAAATTCAATTCAGTTTATTTTTTGTAAAGTCCAAAATCACAACAGCAGTTTCCTCTTAATTTAACCAACAGAAAGTTATAAAATCAACAATGAAACAGAAACAGACAAGCAAATCAATCAACAGAAATCAAGCAGAAAACAAGTATGTATAATGGAAAGAAAGTGATGTTGACAAACTTTATACTGTCAGATTCAAAACAAGTCCTATATTACATAAAATCAACTCTTGTGAGCTTTAAACCATGTTATAATGTTGTTACCTCCTCAAAAACATACCTATGGTTGTGTTTTGTTTCATTCACACATGTTTAAGTAACCCTGGATTATTAGTCTGTCTCCATCTCCAAAGTTCAAAACCCTCTGTTCCACCTTGTGATGTCATGATGTGAACGTTAACAACTACCTTTTAACTTTTGTTCAATAGAGATTGGAAATTCCAGGGCTGAAATAATTCAAATGATTCTAGTGAAGGTGTGTGGAGTTTAAAAACATAGTGGAGCACTTCCTATATTACCACATGACATCACAAGGTGAGAACTCAGAACTAAATGTGCAGGATTTGTGTGTTAAACATGTGTGAATGAAACAAAACACAACTCCAGGTATGTTTTTGATGAGGAAACAACATTAAAACATAAATAAAAAAATTGTGTAATATGCGCTCTTTCGCTCTAAACAACACGTGTTAATTGATTTAGGTGGAATATACTGTTAGGATAAGAAATAGTTTATGCATGTGCCTGTAAGAGCTTTGCAAATAATTTCTATTTCGACTGTAAGACCTTCACTTCGTCTTACCCCATTCAGAACAGTCCAGTGATCAATGAGTCAGTGCTAGCCCAGGCTTAACAATAACAATCCATGTACGTGACCTTCTCGGTTCAGCGGCAGGTTAGCACACGCACAATTTTCATGTTTTTAAGGGTCTATAACAGGCTTCATTGTGATTTGGGGTGAGGCTGTGCAAACACTGAATAATGTAATACTGCCGGTGCGGTGAAGTGTGAAAACGCGGCATGAGATCAGTGCCAAAAAGAAGCTCCATTTTGCCACTTTTTACTCGCACCTGCCTCCGAGCTAACTGCACAAGAAATAGAAAACACCCCGTTACCGTGTTTCCTCCAGCTGTGCGAGATTTCCTGAATAAGACCAAAGATAATGAATGTATATAGAATATTCTCGTCGTGACTCAATGGGTGGCATCTGCACGGATGAACGTACAGAGAGGTGGGAGTTCATGGGATGATCTTATAAGGTTTTAATGGTGAGGTTACAAATGTAAGCTTAACCATATAACATGCAAATAGATTTTTATAGAAATAGATTTTTTTTATTTTTTTATCTTTATTTATACAGGGAGATCTAATGGGAGCACTTAGACTTTCTTTTTCATGGACAAAATACAGAAAAAATATACCCATAAAACAACAAAACAACAAAAAACAAGTACATAAGTCCATTTAAAACAGGTGCAAGTGTGTTACCTGATTATGAAGTTATATTTGTGGCACCAAACTATCAAATTCCTTGAAATATATTCCATTAATGTGAAGCAAAACAGCCAAAAGCCGATTTTTCCCATCTCAGTTCTAGTGCAGCTAGTCCTTGGACTTATACAGTCATGTGATCTTGTATTCAATTTTCCCATATCAATGATTAACAAGCGAAAGAGATATTCCAGAAGTCTGCAAAGTAGTCCCTTATAAATACATTTCATACAGTGCTGTTCTCTTCTGACAGATAGCGATGGCCAACTTACTTTTTCATAGAGTGTACAGCGATGGGTTTTAAATTCATCACCTGTTATGAAACGAAGGGCTGAGTGAAACATTGGATCTCAAGTGAGTGCTGTCTACATCGAGTTAGACTGTTAGAAGATCAGATGTTTAAACAAACTGCGGCAAGTTTTACTGAAAAATTTGGAAAAAAAACAACTCTCAAACCAGAATCAATGTAGTTTTCCCCTTCAGATAAAAACTGATTTATGCATGACAATAACAGTTCATTTTTTTTCTTTCTTTTTTTGATTGTGCATTCTGTGACGCATTACTTTCCAAAAAATCTATTTAAACTGCAGTGCTAACTATGGAAAAATCTTACTTGTAATTTGAAAATTTGTTTATGCCAAACCCAAACCTGGACAAATATTGGTTGATTTGATTCTCCTGTTCAATTCCAACAAATTAACATGTCTGAAATAAATACAAAATTAATAAATAAATAAAATATGTTCAATACTTGTGTACAATGATACATTACATCCAAACATAACTGATTGTTTACTGTATTGGGACACTCATAGGAAATCCAATTCAAGGTCAAACTGTCCAGACTACTTCCTACTAGAAAACGCTGACCAATCGTTGAATTCATTTGTACATAAATAATATTCAATACTCTGCACAATCCAAAGGTCAGACTGAAATAAGACACTACAAAATACTACTATACTACTAAGACTGTAGGGACAGGTGTGACAAACTGGCTGTTGGATGTGTAGTAAAACTGTATTTAGACCTTACGAACAATGTTTTATTAGTGAATTAGATCCTGATTTATAATTTGAAGTTAATGTAATTTGATGGACGGAACATTAAATAAAGGAAAATGTGGTATTTTTAAAGGGGAGACACAGAAATTAGAAAAAAAACATACATTATATCTGAAGGAGCAGCACAAGAAACACACACGCTCAAATAATTTCATATTGTCAACGTAAAGCTTTTGTCACTTGTAGACTTACTCAAGTAATAGTACTGTTACTTCAATAAAAAAATATTACTCAAGTAGGAGTAAAACTCACTTTTACTGAGGCAAAAGGAATGTTACGTTATTACATGAAAAAAATGTGTACAGTTTGTTTAAGTGATAATCATTGTACACCTTTTACACCACGTAAATCACAGAAACAGAAATACTCATGCAACAAATAACACCACCAACCACCACCACTACCACTGCGGTCTGCATCCCCACCTCCAAACAGGAAGTCGCTCGCATTCAGAGATCTTTGCTTTGCACTGAAAGTGGATCACACCTTTTCAGAAGAAGCACAAAATATGGATTACTGTAATATGCCAAGTAGGTCATCAAAGGTACAATTTACATCTTTTTTTTTTGTTAATGTAACCTGGCACATATAAAAACACATTTATTATTATTATTATTATTATTATTATTATTATTATTATTATTATTATTATTATTATTATTATTATTATTATTATTATTATTATTATTATTATTAATGAGGAAACAACAGTATAACATAGATCAGAAAATCACATAACGCGGGCTCTCTAAGTCATAAGATTAGTACAGCAAAATCGGGGGCTTTTTTCCTGATCCTGAATCTTTTATAATGTTATATACACCCCTCCGTCTAAAATAATGACATCAAATTATCAAAAAAAACTTGCTTTGCACCAAAAGTGTATGGCATATTTTTAGAAGAAGCACATAATAGCATGTATCATTGGATTTCCCCTCTTTTCACACCTTTTTGAGATCACTTGGGGAGGTGTGGAGAGAGAGAACACAGGGAGATGATGTTGCTAGTTTGGGGCTTGTTTGGCACCTGCAAGGCTCCGGATCTGCCTCTCCTCTGTGTCTGTCACTCCTGTCTTCTTCAGAAAACGGAGGAGGAGGAAGGGGGCTGTTTGGCACAATGGGGAACGAGGAGAGTGAGAGAAAGAAGGCTGGTGTTGCATTGTGGGATTTCAAGGACCAAACTTATATCAAAGCCGAGTATTTTTTGTGAGATATATTTCATGGTCCAATTTTTCGTTTCCAGTCTAATAGTCTTATGTTTTGGTCACAAAATGTTCATACTTTTTTTTTTATTATCCTAAATTCCTCAGAAATGTAGGTTTTAAATTTTTTCCTGATATTTAAATCAAATCTTTGGTATTTATTTGTTTATTGTGCCTTTGTAAAATGGTACTGCAACACTTCAATTTAACCTGGCAGAATTGAGATTGACAATTCACTGACATTATCAATCTGGGTTTTTAAAATGGTTTTATTTGGATCCTCATTAACCACACCAAAGCTGTTGTTCTGAACCTCTCTCTGCGTTGTGGAACAGACTTGTTGGTTCAATATTAGCTGAATATTTAAAAAAAGAAAAAAAGTATGTGTATATATATGTGTGTGTGCGTGTGTGTGTGTGTTTGTGTGTGATTGATCTATACCTCAAAGTTTAGAGCCGCAGCGTGCAAAGGGCTTTGTAAAAACAACTTGTTGCTAAATTATGACGTTGAAATATGTCAGTAATGTGTGATAGCTATAGTGGGAGCAAACTTTTAACAAAGAGTGATTTTTAAGTGACAAAGAAAGTGAAGTGAAAACCTGTCTGAAGCCTTATCAGTCAACAGCCTGGGGATAGACAGCTCCCAGCAACTGTGAACATAAATGTTGAATAAAAACGTGGAGCTCAAATAGAAACCTTACTCACAATGTCAAAATGTTTCAAAAATGTTCACAGTCCTTAATGGGTGTTTTGGGAGAGTTTGCTATCTACTTTGAACTGAAAGTAACAGATCGCTGGACAGATCAAAATCAATAGGTTACATTCACGTTCTAGATTGATGATGACATAATATCAGATGGTGAACTGAAGATTTACTGTTTTTGATTTGGAGTTTTCAACCATGTTATAATGTTCCTTCAAAAAATACAAAAATGCTTCAAGAGGTTTTAAATATCATCCATGCATGTTTGAGTAATCTACCAATCTCTCCCAGGCCCTATTTGAACCCTAAGACATTAAGACATATTCTGTCCAATGCATCGCAATTTTCCATAAATGTACAAAAGCAGAATACAAAGCAATACACTGCACCTTCACAAACCTGATGCGATGTGCAGTAGTTTGATTATCAGAATGCATGTCGGGTTCTGAAGGGGGAGTAACTTAGCACAGGGCGCAAAGGGAGGGGGATTCAAAAATGAACGTCACACTTATTAAACATGGTAATATCTTGTTTTTGGCAAATATGGCATTTTCAAAACTATGAAAGGTAATGTGGTGATCTAAGTATGTATTAGCAGTTAATATCCCATTGAAGTGTAATACCCCCTCTTTAAGGATTAATCAGATGGTTTAAAGTCCTTTCAACTGGCAATAATCACGCCTTTAGAATTGAATAATGACACCACTTACTGAGGCTATTGATAAAAAAAATAAATAAATATTGACCTCCTGATGCTGCTGTTGTCTCCCCATTAGCATTCATTATTTTAGCTGTGCTGTTAGCCGTTTCAGAACAGCACGATCTGTTTGTTTGTTCAAGCATATGGCCTCCATTCAATGCAGTGATTTCACTCTTTGGCACCAATCACTCTCCATGACTGATCAAGACGAAGACATGACCAAATAACAGCAAACATACTGCACTCATCATGTTAAGCTAATGTCAAATAGAATTTATGAATGAAACTACAATGTTAAAGGTCAACTATGTCACTTTTCTGTGTTTTTTTTTTTTTTTTTTGCCTGACTGTGGCATCATATGTATTTATTGTTCATTGAATCAATTACAGGTGTGCCACAAAACATCTACTGTGAGTGGGGTCGCCTCTCCACAGACCTAACCAGAGCGAGGACCAGAGCACCTTTAACCTGTCACGTTTGTTTTGCGTGAAGTAAAAACAAAATGAAACTACAAATAACACTACGTAATACAAAATTCAAATACCCCAAATGGGCACCTTCCAAATTCCTGCTCAGATATTTGAACCACGCTCCAGTTTGCTTAGAGCGGATAGATAAGGATTCACTGATCTCATCAGTGAATCCTTATCTATCCGCTCTAAGCAAACTGGAGCAAAGGTTAGTGATGCTTTCCCCAGTATGAGGGTTGCCTTTTTAACCTGGCTTGCTCAAGGTTCAGCAAAGTAAGTAAAACTCAAGAAAAATAACGGCAAGGCATTCATTTTGCGTGTTATTTTAAGATTTAAAATGTAAAGTTTTGAAATTTAAACGTGTCATACTTTTATCTACTACACACCCGGGTAGTCTATATTGAGAATGCTGCACAGTTATACTACTAACAAGTTTTCAAGGCTTTTTTGAAGATCATGTGGTCAAAATTGTGATACCAATTTCAGGTACTGGGTGACATCACAAAAGACTGCCCTGATTACATGTAGGTGTGTGTGATTACATACAAATGGCTGCAGCGGCGAAGTTATAAGTATGGATACCTGTTCCGTATACCTCCAGACCCCGCCCCTCGTCGCTCTCACTCTCCTTTTTGGTCTCCAGTATGGTCTCATGGTGGTTGGGGGTGGAGTTTAGGTGTTCAGTGCCACTTTAATGCCGTCCTGGTAAAGCAAGACAGAGAGAAAAGAAAAGTAAAAGTAGTCAAATGTGGGCTGGATCACAAGCAACCATAAACTCAATCGACTTCAAGTTAGTATGAAGAATTCC
This sequence comes from Periophthalmus magnuspinnatus, assembly GCF_009829125.3. Lineage (NCBI taxonomy): Eukaryota > Metazoa > Chordata > Actinopteri > Gobiiformes > Gobiidae > Periophthalmus > Periophthalmus magnuspinnatus. The sequence continues at coordinate 19,927,282 of NC_047142.1, forward strand.
ATATTATATTTAAAGGGTCCGTATGGCTTGTTCTATTAGTAGTGAATATGTGCGATGAAAGCAGCGCTCCTCTGCACAAGACCCTCCCTCTTTCATTCATGTAACTGAGAGCGACAGTCACAGATCAGGAGCAGTATCTAGAACAGCGTGCCTCGTGGGGATGGTGTAACAGCAGATTAAAAGATAATGGCACCGTTAGATAAACCTGGAGAGCAGCAGGATGATAGCAGTGAGTCATGGCCTGTCACTGTACTATGATTCAAAACTCTCAATGAGGGTTTTAATATATAAATATGAATACATTTGAGTATGATATGTTTTATGCACACGATGTTTTGCCTTGCCTAATCTTGGTATCTGCACTGTGTTTTGCATATGTGTATATTCTCTCCATTATTAACGATATCTGCTTTCTCATGTTCACTCCTTAGCCTGATGTCAGTCTCTTTATAGACTTGGTAAAGCCTCTCCAAGAACAATATCGTCATCACTATGCATTCATTGAACACTCAGTAATGGTAGCCACAGCTGCCGTGGGCTAAACTGAGGGAAACGAGGCTGCCAGGCTCTGAGATAATGGCCTTTTCGAGCGACACAATCACTTACACACTCACTACATTAATTCTAAGCAAGGTCGGAGAAGTGTTTTGCCTAAAGACACAACAATGCAGTGAGAAATGATGCTCTCCCCTTCAGCTCAATGGACGAGTGCTCCAACGACTTTGTGACTGTCGCCCCAACTTCTTCTAACCGCGATGAATTTGTTCTCTTGTTTGCTATAATGGCCTTTTTGTTATTTCAAAAAGAGGTGTCTGTGAAATATTTTTGGAGTATTTGGCAATTTCTGACATGTTTAAGGTATTAATGGCATGTCACGCCAGACAAAAATAGCAAAATTACACACACAATTTAATAAAAAATGAATTAAAAAAATGATTGATGGACGCAATAAATCAAATACAAAAAGTACAACAATGCATTATAACTCTTGCATTATAATGAATATGTGAACAATATGTATGCTTCTTCTCAAGTGGATTTCAATTTGCTCATTGTAAAGATTAAAATGCTCTTATAGTCTGGTGAAGTCAATCAAACCTGAGCTTCTGGGTAACATGGAGTCCCCTCAGGATGTGCAGTCTAGACTAGAGACCATGTTTACAACCAAGGCATTCAACTTTTACTGCGCAGTTTGTTCAATCCAAAATTACAACAGCAATGACCTCGCAGGGCTTTTTAAAATATCTAGTAACATTAAATGACTTGGTACATTTAGTTTTTACAATACATCTTTTCTTTTACTTTTTATTTTGAGAAAACAACACACTTGGATATATAATTAGCTTAAATATTTTGGGCACGTTTAGAAGTGGACAAAACCATGAATACATTTGTTTCAATAAAAAAATACAAGAATTGCAATGAACCCCCAGAGGCAACACGCATACCAAAGTTTGAGCAACTCTTCAACCAACAACCGCAAATAAGCTGTAATCTATAGATAGAAACCGCTAGTCCTATTTATTCACATAGCGTCTCTTGTGTTCTTAGGACTATAAACAAATCAAATCACTGGTGTATTCTTCATCCTGCAAATATGCAAAAGGAGTGAGTCACTGGTGCAGAGTGAGGGGCGGGTTCTGCTTAAGCTTATTCAAACGTGGTGGTCACGGTCAATACAGAGACGTATGTTAATGCAGCCAGGCGTGAACTCTGCCTCTTGAATGGGAATGGGACGCACCTAATCACAGCGCTGATCTCCAACAAACAAACAAGGAAATGCAATGGAGGTGCAACAAGCTTAAGTTAAGTTAGTTTACAATAATACAGTTTAAAGGTCCCATAATGCACTTTTTTCTGATCTGTTATAATATTTCCTCATGAAAAAGATACCTGGAGTTGTGTTTTGTTTCATTTACATTTATTTTTAACACACAAACTTGAATATTTAAGTTGAGCTCGTCTCTCATACAGGAAACACTCCACATTGTGATGTCATGTGGTGAGACAGGAAGTGCTCCACTGTGTTTTTAAATTCCTTACACCTTCACAAGAGTCATTTGAGTGATGTTAGCACAATTTGTATTTTATTATTGATAATTTGGTACAAACTAGCTCTGAGACCCTCTGGTAGTAGGGCGTGCTTCCTCTCACTTTCCTGACTTAAACGTTTTTCAAAACCAGCTCCACAGAAGTAAGCACAGTAAAAGAGAGGAACAGGCAAAATCAAAATACAGCACAGAAGAAAACGCTGGGAGGTTTGAAGTGGCTCTGTGAGTGTATCGATCTTTGATTCCACAACTTCCCCGGTCAGCAAAATTCTATTTCTGGATCAGCCCAAGCTCAGGAAGCCAGCCAGACCTGATTTACTCTGCCTCCTCTCCGTACCACCCAACCCATCTATTCTCAGCTTAAGTGTGATGTCAATACTGCCACCACCTGAAGTAACTGCATTTTAATTTGACCTAGCCCCAAGCCTGGATAAATGTAAAATTAATATGAATCACTGCTTTCTAATATCAGGTACATTCATTGAAATATTACAGATTATATTAACAATGTACCATCAAATTTTCCTCAATGATCATCACCAGATTATCTCCAAGGAGGTGTCATTGTTTTGTTTTTGCATAAATCACACACATTTGTTTTTTAATATAATGCTTTTCCACCTTCAAGTCACTCAAAGCACTTTACGTCAAGGAACCACTCACCCATTCACAGACACTGGGACAAGGTGGGTTAAGTGTCTTGGCCAAGTCTGTGTAATCCCTCAGTCGTCCAGGTCTGAAAAATTGTAAAATCCAGAAGTTAAATCTGTCAACTGGACAAAAAAGTTGACCAGCAGATTTAACTTTTGGCTTTTACTGTCTTACCCAAAGACACAACAACAGCACACATCTGTGGAAGCGTGAATCGTACCGTCAGCGTGTGTGCCAGTGGATCTGACCGCTCAACCAATGATGTCGAGAGCTGGATTCGAACCGTCAACCTACCAACTAAGATATACTGTTGCCCGTTGATATGCATTGCTTCGCCTGAAATGTTCCATGGTATAGTATTAAATTTACCAATCTTGCATTAAAGGTATTCTACATTTTTACAGGTATTTTTATTTGTAAAAAACAAAAACAAAAAAAAAACACATGCATTTTAACTATCAGCTGGGCCTCCTTTCCACAAACCTGACCGGTAACTTGGATTGTTGGCATCACATGCTTGTCTCTATGGTGTTAGATCAGTTTTATGCTGTACATGAAAAGTATACTGTCTTTCTTTTTTTCCTCAATATCCACCCTGTACTTTACTCTAGTTCAGGACATAAAACTGGTTGGCATTTCTGACTGATCACCCAGACTGTAGATCACTCTTTTCCACGCTCTCCTCACCTGCAGCCCTTCTGTCTTTCTGCTGTCGTTTCAGTCACATGACATTGATCTCTCTGTCCTCTCTTGAGTATTCTCCTCAAGTTTTGTCTTCCTTAAACAGTTTCTCCCAATACCTGCTGTATCCTCACTCACTATAATTAATTGCGTTTGCTTTGTCTTTTTCTATCACGCTCTTGGGATCTGAACGATGAGAATGAGGAGTAGTTTCCAGATACCTGTCAGTGGTACAGTGAACCGGGCTCCCCAGAGGTCCTCGCTGTCCGGGTTTGATGGAGAAAAACCCCAGCGTACGTTTAGAGGGAAGGATTTGACGATTACCTGGTTACGTCTGACACCAGGAGGAGAGCTCTGGAGATTTTATCGGTGGTAAAAGCACGATGTGTCTCGCAGCGTGGTGGTGAGGAGAGGAGGCGAGTAAATCCATCAAAATAACACAACGATTCAAAACTTACTTGTTATTCTTGCACAGTAGTAGTGGTGAAGAGAAGGTACTAGAGAGGCTGAGGAGGCTGATGGTTCTGCTGTGGAGGAGATGGAGTTCCAGTGCATTCAACGGTATGTTTACATTCCCTGGGGGTGTGATGGTAACTGTAGGCACTACTCTGTCTGAGGCTTTGTTACACTTTAATCTGAGCTTTATTTTAACACAGTCTGTCCAGAAAGAGCTGAGTTGAAACTACCACAGATGACATGATTTGTGCTGTTAAACAAGTCTTTTGCACACAAAATTAGCCAACAGTTGGTCACTCTCACCTTTTTTTTGTTGAAGGCAAGGCAGGTTTATTTGTATAGCACAATTCGTACACAAAGTAAGTAATGCAGAACACCCCCAGCATGATGTCACTGCATAGTATCAATAAATATTTTGATAGAGGTGGGACAGGATAGGTTAGAAGGTTCTGGCATTGGCTTCCTGTCACTGAAACAAGAAAATTCAGTATTCTGAGTTGAATTTATGTGTCACTTTATGCCCTGCTATGGCTTGTGGTCACGTTGTAATTGGAGGGGGTCATATGTTTGTTGCTTTTCCTGGAAGGTTCCACACTATCACTATCGCATTTAACTTATCTTTCTTGTGTTTATTCAGTTACAGGTGAAAAAGACAATGAAAATACCATTGAAACACTAGTGGACCCAGTCTTATTTACTTGCTATAATAGGTTGTTACACTGAGGTAAGTAATGTATGTATGTAGTATAAAAGTCACTCATTTTTAATACAAAATTTTAAAAAGTGATGTGATGTGCCATGTTTTTATATTGATACTTTGCAGCTGATGTCGTCAACATTTTCAGGGGATTGTGATCCTAACTAGAGGCACTGCTCTGTCTGAGACTCTGTTAGACTTTCATCTGAGCTTTGTTTTAACACAATCTGACCATCAAGAAATGATTAGCTGATACTATGAGAGGTGAGCTGATATGTGTGGGTCTGAAATTACATTACATCTCACTTTCACCTTTTATGGTAAATATCAATCACTTGTACGGGACTATGAACACTTGTATCAATCACATTCTCCTTCAAATGTGTTGTTTAAATCCATTTTGGATTTTGTGATAGATGCTGCCTGCACACACACACCCCCACATGCACATGCACCCCCCCCCCCCCCCACACATATATATATATATATATATATATATATATATATATATATATATATATATATATATATATATATATATATATATATATATATATATATATATATATATATATATATATATATATGCGATGGAGACTCCTGATACAGGGGAGCCTCGTGTAGTGGACACTTCTGATACAGTGGAACTTCTTGACACAATAGAGACTCTTTATACATTAGAGCCTGGAGTCCATACAAAGCCCAAGTCTTCCAGATCCAGAGGTAGATCTGTCATCTTCTGCTTCACCAGGTGGATTCAAAAATTCTTTTCTAGGAGGAAGACTAAGACACATTCCCCTTGATTCATCCAATAAAAACTACCACACATTGCAGTTTGAAGTTAGTTATTGTGTTCTATATGGTGCCAGAAAGTCTTTGGCCCACATTTTTATCCTCTATTGGGTCATTTTTTTGTTTGAACTACCATGATATTATTGTAGTTTTATTCAAAATTTGGATTAACCCTAATGGTGGTCAAAATCTCATTGATTCTATATAATTCTATATAATGTGTTGTATGTTGTTTAATAGTTTACTTGTAGTTTTATAACAATTAAACAATCTAACGCTACCTTACATGCATTCAAAGGCATCTTGTGATGTTCAGGGGACCCAACACAAAGCCCTGAGGCACACCCTTTTCAAGGATTTTTAAGTACTTTTAAAATTGCATAGTAATATAGCCATTAGTGCTCACTGTGTAGAGAACACACACATGTGGACATACACACACATACACACACATGCACACACATGCAAATGCACACGCTCTCTCTCTCTCTCTCTTCCCCCCCCCCCCCCCCAACCCCCCCCCCCCCCCCCCCCCCCCCCCCTCCCCCCCCCCCCCCCCCCCCCCCCCCCCCCCCCACCCCCCCCCCACCCACCACCACACACACACATCACCCACACATGCCAATTAATGCAACACCAGAATCACCACATCAAATCTCCATATCTGACAGGGCCCCTTCACACCCCGTGCTTTGTTCTGCCCTGACCACATGTGGCCCCTACTACAAATTTAATAAACACTCAATTACACAAAAACATATTACAATATGTGTGTGCATGTGAGAGAGAGGGACAGAGATTGAGAGGGAGGGAGGGAGGGAGGGAGGCAGAGCATGACAGGTAGAGAGACAGAGGGACAGAGAGAAGGAGAGGGATAGGTTTGATATTAATTAATTCTTGTAAAATCCAAAACTGTCAATAAGCATTAGTGTTGATAATAACATTTCAAAGTCAATTTTGATACTAAGTATAGACTCAATACTCAGTACCAATTCGGATACCGTAATGTTAATAAAAAAAACAAACTTTATTTAGACAATAGAGTGTCATTTTCAACATTAAATTACTTTCCTTTATATGAGTACGTCGTCCAGGTAGGTTTCATATAGTTGTCCATGGGTGTATACAAATGAGGATCTAGTTTCAGTAATTATTTTAGTATCAATTAGTATCTGATTTCCAATACTTTGACAGCCCTAACAGGCAGATGCTACAGAGAAAATAGGCACCTCTAAATGTTTATTTTATTATATATTTCTTTTGAATAGTTGTTTCTCCCCTTGACATGTCTGAATAGTATTATGCATAATCACGTGTGCATAATGACGCCTGCTGAGCATTACATGTGCTCGGTCCAATCTACGCACCATCGCCTTATTAGCGAGCTCCATGTGTCACTGGTTAATTCCTGTGCGTCCCTCGGGAACCCCCGTTGTCTTGCTGACCCCCCTTCCTCTCCCCATCACCACTTCCACAGATGGGACCCTTTATTTCCCTGCAGAATACTAATAATGCCCATTGAGGGATTCCGGGGGATCAGTTTAGCCCCTAACTCCAACACTGACCAATAGAATGACAGACAACAAGACTGAACCAATACAAAGAAGTTGAAGAGGAGGCCTTAAATGTGTGAATGGCCTAAAACAGTGTTAAATGAACTTGAGTGAAGAGGAGGGAGAGTTGTTCTCAAAAGATGTTTACACTGCAGGAGAGGGATACGATTGCTTCTCACAATACATTACAGTGTTTCTTCTACTTAAGGTACGCTATGTAACTTCTCCAGTGTGGGATAAACCATCTGCTTGTTGCCATGGAGATGTCATTACCTGATATATTCCATAGTTTGGGTTTTAACTTATCAATGTTTATTCTATTCAACTAACAGCAAACAAATGTAATTACTTGAAACACTAAGACTATATTATTTTTTTAATATTAACTGAATGTTTAAAGGTGCACTATGTAACTTTTCCAGAGTGGGATCAACCATCTGCTTGTCGCCGTACCTGAAATGTTCCGTACTTTTGCTTTTGACTTATCAGTGCTTATTCTACTCAGCTAACAGCAAATATATGTACTCATAAAACATTAAAACAGTTTATAATGACAATTACATCTTCAAAGGTACACTATGTAACTTTTCCAAGGTGTGATCAACCATTATTGACTAAAATGTTTGATATTTTGGCTTTTAACTTATTTTTAGTAGCACCTGTAATTGAATAAGCAAAAAAATGATAGGTTTAATGTCATACTGTGAAAAATTCTAGGCAAAGCAAAAACATCTTTGTACCTTCATCTGTACCTTCTCAGAAAAGTTGCATAGTGGAACTTCAAGCATTTCCAAAAAAGATATTTAATTTAATGTGTCCATGTCAGTTTTAATATTTATCAAAAAAAAAAAAAAAAAAAAAAAAAAAAAAACAACAACAATGACATTGAAAATTAAATTCCCCCAAATTATAAATGCGATTTTACTTCAACACCAAAAGTGAAGTTGGAATTAGAAACCTGGATTTAATTTAATTTAACTTAATTTGTCTAGCACATTTAAGAGACATGTTGTGTTTGGCCCATTATCATTGACTGACGTGTCTGACACCTCCCACCCTAATCGTTTTTTCAATCAATTACTTCGGTCTCCGAGGATTTGCACAGGGCACGGCCAAAGGACAAGACGTACGACTGTGACATGGAGGACCTCAACCAGATTATGATTGATAAAAGCCTAATTCATTCGGAAATAATATTATTAAACCGTATTTATTTTTGCAACAAATAAATAAGATGCAATGAACATCTTATACATAAACAGATTAATAGTGATTGTGAAGAGGAGAAGATGGAGAGGTTGAGGTTGGCTGGTAGTTCTGTTGCTGCGGGGGAAGATGGGCAGAACATAATTGTTTTGAATGGGGTTATGATAGGGGAGAGAGAGTGTATTTATTTATCTCAATTGCAAATAAATGAAAACTAAAAATGCAAGAGTCAAAAGCCTCCTTTATGGGGTATTAACTGCTAACACATAACATATTTAGATCACCTCCTTTTATTGTTTTGAAAATGATGTATTCGCCGAAAACAATGTATTAACATAGCAAAAGATGAAGTTTAAATCTGTCAACTGGACAAAATGTTGTAGGAATGAAGCTCACGCTTCTTCAGTTCTGGACAGATTGCTGTTGGACACTGCCTTATATCTATCTGAAGGGAGGAGCTAACCACACTGGAACTGTAAACATCTATTGTCTTCAGTTTCAGCTACTCCATAAGAGGATGTACCAACACACGACAGGAGAGTTCCTCTGGACCACAGTCCGCTGTACATCTCCACATCAGTCACTAACCACTCCTTTCAAGATGGTGAAGTTCAGAGCCAGAGAAAAGAAATGGTTTGAGAGGGGCGTTAAAGAAGCTATTTTTGTTAGGAAAGAGAATCCTTCCTTAAACAGGGATGGGGGCCTGAGACATAACCTCTCTCCCATCTATAACTCCATCCTCAGACCCAAAACAGAGAACAATACCAGGGTGTTAGAGGTTAAATAGGGTAGTTTTAGCTGAAACTGGAGACAATAGATGTTTACAGTTCCAGTGTAGTTAGTCCCTCCCTTTGGATAGATACAAGGCAGTGTCCTCCAGCAATCTGACCAGAACTGAAGAAGCTGCTTGGATGTCCTCACTCCTACAACATTTTGTCCAGCTGACAGATTTAAACTTTATCTTTTGCTATGGATCAGACCTGGACGACTGAGGGATTACACAAACGTATTAACATGTTTTCAGTTTCACTTTGGTTTTGCTCCCCATGCAAAGTTTAGGTTTATCAAGTTGCTGTGTACAGTTTTGTATCATGTTTTTGTATATTTATGGAGAACTATTGTGCGGTGGTGTGGGTGATATTGGCTTGAGGGCTTAGCTTTGGACACAGTCTTACAGCTAATCATAAGAAGTGTTCCAGCAGGACTTGAGAGAGATCGCTAAATTACTCAAACATGCATGGATGACATCTAAAACCTCTTCCTGCATGTTTTTGATAAGGGAACAATGTTTTAACAGCGTAGAAAGCTTAAAAAAAACCCCATCAATTTGGCATAACACCTCTTTAAATGTATCTATAACCATGAAGCCAAGCGGATGACGTCACCAGTGTCACAGAAACAATGTTTTCTTTTAACTTTTCTTCTGAGAAATGAAAAAAAATACATGAAACTGAATAAATGCAAGACAGATACATTGCCCTGCGTGGGACAATCCAGGCAAAGCAAAAACACCTCCATGGAGACCAGCAGAAAAGTTACACAATGCACCTTTAATAATTAATTTTCTGCATCAAAAGAAGTCATATGCGTCATAACTGATCATTTACTGGTTTAAAACTAAAATTACAAAAAATATCCAATAGCTCTATTTATACTGATGTGAACAATACCAGTTTGGATCCGCACTGTGCCCTGCCCTCTGCTCAAACTGTGAAATGAAAACTATGCAATAAAGAGGCTCAATATGACGTTATTAGATGGTAGACAGCTACGGACTGTGTAATAACGCCGTGATGCTGTGTAATCAGACCCAGCCAACACTGACACTGGGCTGAAATAGGCGATGTACAACTGCTGCTAATTTTAGACAAAGTATTATTGAATATCCCGGCAATGTTGTAGTGTAACCAACGCACAGACGGACCACTTTGTAACTCGGGAAGCTAGAAAGGTAAATAAGAAAACTTTGGGGACTTGAGAGGAGGTTTATGGAAGGGTTTAAAATGTCTGCTGCCAAAATCGGCTGGTATAAATATCCTGCAGGCGGAGAGTCTATCCAGTTCATTTGCGATGGAGGTACACATATTATGAGCCAAATGAAAGCTGTAAAAAGCGTCTCGGACAAGAACCAGATAAACAAATGAAAGATTGAGTGGATGTATTGGCTTCACAGAGTTTCAAGTAAATTGAAGTAGCTTTAAAGTTTTCCTACCACTCAGCTCTTTGCTCAATATTGAAATAAGAAAATATGCTAACACTTTATAAAAACTGCACTTGAATTAGCCTTAATTAAATCAACATATGCTTAAACAACAAATGTATAATTAACTTTTTGAAGCTTTCTATCATGTTATAATATTGTTTCCTCAGCAATAAAACAAGCCTGAAGAAGTTTTAGATGTCATACATGCATGTTTGAGTAATTTAGCGATCTCTCTCAGACCATATTCGAACTATCCTTATGGTTAGCAGTACGATCCTATCTAAAGCTCAGGCCCATAAAACAATTTTCCAAAAATATGCAAAGGCAGGATACAAAACAATACACTACAACTTCACAAACCTGATGCGATGTGCGGAAGGTTCAAATGCACAGTAATTGTAATGTGATAGACTCAGGCTTAGTAACTGCTTCATTAATACCATAATTACTATAAGCTGAATCATTCTTAGTTAACTGTTTGTTCATTATGAATACAGTCTTTGCTCATGCTTTATTAAGGTTAATTAAGGTGTAGTTATTATGAAATGGTACTGAAAAAGTTGTTTATTTGAGAATGAGAAGCAATTCGCATTTTTTTCTAGAAATGTGTTTGATACAATGACATATAAGTAGATAAGTAGACATTCTGCCACGTATTGATCTCTAGATGAAAAATAATTGATGGTATTTATTTGTCAAAAATATCGAAAATCAGATACCAATCGATACCAAAAATAGTATTGAAACTAGATTCTCATTTAAACAAGTATCAATACTAAAATGTCACATTCACAGGACAGAAATGAACCTTTCCTGAATAACTTTAAAATAATCTTGAGCTGGATCAAAACAAGTGTAAGACTACTGTTGTGGAATTTTCTAATAGTAAAACCTTTAAACTATAAAATATACAAAGAAGTTGTCTTGAATCAAAAAGTCTGGTTTATTGAATCCATTGTGGACAATTGTCAAAGAGCTGTTGTTCGTAACAGAGTGTCGTCTCGCCCTCAGGTGACAAGTGAATATACATACAGCGTATTTATATTTGGGAACAATAGTGCAAGAAAACCAGTTTAGTCTAGTCAAAGTAGCTCAAGGCCAGTAGACATATCTTGCCGTAGAAATAGAGACGTTGATATATAAGACAATTACTATAGGCCACATGGGAATATTTTAAAAAGTACTACGATTTAATGTTGAAAATCATATTCTATAGTCTAAAGAAAGAGTGTTTTTAACCATTATCCTGATATCAGAATCGGCATTGAGTGTCGAGTCTATTCCTTAGCATCAAAAGTTTGAAGTTTTTTTATGGTGACAACACTGAGCAATGATGTTCAGATCGACTAGAGTTTGTGTTTGTGCAAATGCAGTGAAACGTGGATCGAGTACGTAGAAAGGTCTGCACTGGGAATAAACTGTAAACAAGCCATGACAACAACAAAACTAATATTTAATAGAGATAATTCATCAGTTTGTTCTTCCCCATTCACTCTGACGTCTTCACTTGTATCACATTATAATGGGTGCATTCTTACTCCAGTCATGCACCTCTTTTGAATATTGCAGAAATATTGACCTTGTTTCAGGCAAGAGCCACAGAGCTAATCCTACAGCTGATGGTCTATTAAAGGATTTGTACTTCATTTTTACTGTCTTGAAAAAAACAAAAAAACAAAAAACAAAAACAACAGTTCATTTTAAACGTTTTGCAGTGGTCCAGAGTTCTTCCTCACTTAACTTACACATTTTGAGCATTGTAATTCTTCACCAGGATGATCTTATAAGTGGAGCAGAGGCCAGAGCGAAGTTTTGCATTAACGCTAACAACAACTGGCATGCTAACCAAGCATTTCCTGATTATCGGAGGAACTCAACAGTACACAGCTGACTTACTTTGACCTCAAGAGCTGCTTATATGATATATTTGCACTGAGGTAAGACACATCCCTGTATGAATTCATTCTGAACAGGGATGTTTGTATAAAGAAAGATGATCGTGAAAGTAATTTAATAAAATACAGATTATTGGTGATGAGTAATTGATTACACTGTGCCAGCATGCCTGAACTCATACGGTTCCAAATTACAATGGATGAATCATTTGGAGAATTTGGATGAGAAATGATGCTGTGTGAATACTGAAATATGTCTTATTTTAGTATCACCTGTTTACAAGTACAGTGTTATGGAGAAACTGCATAGGGAGTTTAAGGCAAGGCAAGTTTATTTGTATGGCACAATTCGCATTAATTCAGAGTGCTTTACAGAATAAGAAAGATATTAAAATCACAATACAACAAATCAAAACATAAATAATCACAATTAATCATCATAAAATTAACATTAAAGGAGAAAAGTGCAGGATAAAAACAGAATAAAATAAAAGTGGCTATTCACCGGGGGCTACTTTTTTTCTATGCTAGTCTCATGAGCGTATTACTAAATAACTAAGGTGAATATCTAATTTTGCTGATTACTGGTTATGGGTTGGAAGAGCTGCGAGGAATGTTCCACAGTATGGCATTCAACTTCTTGCATTCATTAAGGGCCCATATTATGATATTTTCTGATCAATGTCATAGTGTTGTTTCTTTATCAAAAACATACCTGGAGTTGTGTTTTGTTTCATTCACACATGTTTAACACACAAACCCTGTAAATTTAGGTGCTGAGTTCTTATCTAAAACAGAAAACACTGTTACACCTTGTGATGTCATGTGGTAATACAGGAAGTGCTCCATTGTGTTTTTAAACTCCAGACGCCTTCACTAGAATTGTTTCGATAATTTCAGCCCTGGAATTTCCAATCGCTGCTGAACAAAAGGTAAGACGTAGCTGTTAATGTGAAAACTACCACTTCATGACATCATAAGGCGGAACAGAGCATTTTGAGCTTTGGAGACGCAGATAGACTAATAATAAAGGGTTATTCAAACATGAAGTGAGAATGAAACAAACACAAGTCCAAGTTTGTGAATGTTTTTGAGGAGGTAACAGTATTATAACATGGTTTAAAGCTCACAAGGGTCAAATTTGCAAATAATATACAACCTTTAAATTACAGGTGTTTTCAGTGCTTGAAAAACACCCTTACATAGATCTAGCTTGTAACTGACCTGCTTGTTTTAATCGAGGTAGATCCATGATAATAATGATAGACAGTGGCTAATTTCAGGCAAAGCATCTCCACGAAGACAAGTTGAAATTTAACACTGAGCACCTTTATGATAATGTGAAAGTAGAAATAACAAAAACAGTCTTTTGGTTCACTTTGTAACCTAAACCTTATAGTTTGCTTTGTTGTTAAATTTGCTTTCACAAGCTTATACCAGGGCTGGTCCTAGCTTTCAGGGGACCCTAAGCTGAATTTGTCTCTGGGGCCCCCGGCAGTGGATGTATCCTGGCTCAGCTACTGGTGATTCACATTTGACAAAATTATGACTCTGCTCTCATCACTTTGACCAATTGTATTTGTATTTAAATGACCAACATCAGACTGAAAACATCCAAAAAGTCACAACTACTATAGTCACAAGAACAGTACACAAACATATAAGGGGGTCAAGAGTTTTGAAATTCTAGACATGTTTCTGGTGGATTTTAATGTGTTCTAGTAGGTGACAGTGGACTTACATTTACATTATAAAGGTGTCGGATAAACCAGTGTTTACCCTGCATTTACTATAAAACTTTGGTATAAGTTTCCGTTAGTTTCCCTCCTGTGACTATCAAACCCGTCTCCCGACCCTCTGCACACGGCACACAGGGACCACCCATTCTCCAATCTCCACGCAGCCGTCAAAGGAGCTGAGCCGAACATTTGTCTGTATAAATATTACATTGTGTCTCGAGTCTAAAGCTAAATTATTGAATGAAATGCACTTTGGCAAACAGCCTGATGTAGCCTTTTGGGGTATTTTTTAAATGAGGGCTCTAAGAAACTGGCAAAATGTTTGGATGAATTAATTAGGTGAGTTTTTTTTTTTTTTAAGGATCAAAGACAGTATAATGATTAAGACATGTAAATTCATAGAAAGACTTGAGAGAATTGACTTCAAAATAATGAGCCTGATATGGAGAGGAGCTGTAAAAATAGACTGTGTGGGTTATGCTCTGAATAAAAAAACAAGTGAACATTTTGTCCCCAAATTTGATGTTTTCGTAGGATGAAAATTTGGAAGAACTACGAGGAACTAGTATTGGCAAACCTGCAGCTCGAGTGAGGTTTTCTTAGTCTGCGCAAATGAACTAAGACGAGGTAACTGTGATTATTGTTGCACTTACTTAAAGGTTGATGGTTTGATTCCTGTACCAATCTCTACACTACTGCTGTGTCCTTTGGCAAGATTCAGCTTTTCCGCCAGTGTGTGTGTTTGTGTGTGTTGTGTATATGTGTGTGTGTGTGTGTGTATGTGTGTGTGCTGGCATGCTGTGGAGGTGTCCCTGAGCAAGACACTTCACCCAATTGTTTAGTTTTGGTCATTTTGTTTATATACATACATATAATCATTTTAAAGATGCATTGTCTGTAACGTTTCTGGTTGGGGGTTTTCTACCTGCTTGTTGCCATGGAGATGTTATTGCCTTGCTTGAAACTTCCCACATTATGGCATTACCTATACATTGCATTTAGTCATTTGCTTGTCTCCATGCAGTAGTTTAAGGACATTCTGTGCAACATTCGAAGCAAAGGAATAACATAAGCAAAACATGGACAAGCACACAGCAAAAGTGACATAGTTCAGCTTTAATGTGATCACGTACTGGCTCAATGCGTTTGTACTGTGTGCTTATTCTTTAGGGGTATGTTTTATAATGTAGCGTGGTCATTGGTGTGGAGGAACTTGAGCTCTGGGGAAGTGCAGAGCTATCTTCCCTGTTGGAGACTGCACAGGCCTCTGCAGCAACAGATGGCCCTGGTCTGGAGTTGCTAGGAAACTGGGTAATCAAATACTTTAACTCAGATTGATTTGGGTTTGTGCCGTTTATTAAAAGCAGGGTGAAGTCCTTTGTTATCGAAAAGGCAAGTAGTCGCTCATCTCTCACTTATTCTGGAGTAAGTGTGTAAACGGGCAGAGGATTTCATTTGAACTTGGACCACTTCTGGACCGGAGACTGAATGAAGTGATTGACAGGTCTGAAGGCTGCAGTGGAAAATCAATTCTGAAGAGTTGAGGAGGAGAGTTTTCATATAAAGAAAGAAATTGGGTTCAATATGTCTTTTACTCAGTGGTGGAAAGAGTAAAAATATAGTGCAGTTGTATTTACATGGCTAAATATCCATGTAAATGTAAATATCCATCCAAGTATCCATGAAAGAATATTACTCAAAAATAAGTTATTGGTTACTTTTTACACTTTTCTACAAAAATTGATTTTTAGCCAGTCAGAGCAGACGATGTAGTGCTGTTATATATATGTTGGCAAGTATGTTTAGGGTCTATTGTCTTATTATTTTTTATTAAACCCAATGTGAATTTTCAAAATATTCATTAGACAGCCCAATGAAGAGGCATTTCCTTATATGGCAAATGGTTGTTTTATTTATTTTACTCTTAAACCTTGTGTTGAATACTGTGTGTTACAAATATTGAGGTAAACTTGTTCCTCATTAAGAACGTGACACATACTTATTGTAAGATGTCTACACTGGAAGCTGCTACTTTGGTTACATGACACAGCTCTTCATCTTCAGGTTGCCTTGTAATACATCATTTCATTGACTGCAATCATCTTTTAGTGACCTTTTCTTCCTTACTGTAACCAGCTAACGGTATATACATTTATGACTTTGTACGGACAGTATGTAAAATGAGTTAAGTCCTTATAGAGCCAGCCTTCTATACATAGCACCTTTCTTGGGTTATACGTCCTGGAAAAACTGTAATGCATGTGTCTGCTGTCTGTAACTTCATTCATCTGATCAGATACATTTCTTTCAACTCTCTACCTCATCTGTAATCTCTTCCTTCACAATTACATTCACATACAAGAGTACACAGACACTGGGGGCAAGCTAGGTTAAGTGTCTTGCTTAAGAAGACAACAGATCTTAACGCTCTACCAATGATGTTCACGTCGAGAGTGGGATTCGAACCGCCAACCTTCGGATTAGAGGACAAACACAAACCCAACTGAGCTACTGTCGCCCAATCACGATAAGAAAATGTAACTTTAAAATGCTCTTAAGACTAATGTAACTAAACGGTGGCCAGTAAAGACGACATATTGTTTTCCTCATTTCACATCGACTTAAACGACTTGTTCGTTTTATCCCATGAACTCCCAAAACGACAGGAGATTCAAATTGCGCTTAAACATTTCGTCACACATGAAAAGACAGAGAAAATGGCCTTAAGTCAAGCATCACTATAAACTCTTTAACGAGCATGGCACGCTAGCACTTTAAAAATAGCATCCAAGTGAAGACGAGACATACCGTAAAATATTCAGTGAAATCGCAATCAATTATCACTTTGTTTTTATTGAATCTGTGAAATTAATTTAAAAGTTCTATATAATATACGTGACGAGCGGGTTGGGGTTTCTTGAATGGGACTGATTCATTCATTCACACTTTTCTGTTATACTTCATTACACCTGTCACATGTGTCATATAATCTGTTTGCAACACCTGGGATGTGCGTATGTGTGCGCTGGAGCTATTTAGATTTTGAAAGATCTGATGAAGAAGGTCGTTAAAAGAAACACAAACAAACAAATTCATTAATACAGCTAAGAGGTTGCGTGTATTAAGTGTGGTTACGATTTAGTTTTGTAATAATGGTTGTTTGTTGCATCTCAAGCTCGAACACAGCCATGCAATTAGATTTATTTATTCCAGTGATGCATGTGAAGCGAAGGAGCTCATTGGTCGCCCATCGTTTTGAACTAAATCAAATTCTCTCACATCAGATTAACACAGTCTGGTGTTTTTCAAATGCGCTCTGCAGAAATCCACGATGTTTTTCAGTCCATTGTGATATTTTTGCATGAAGAACAGGCGCAGAGACATGGGAATATTTCTGTAGAGTCAGGTTAAAAGCAGCGTACAGCAAAATTTGAAGGAAAATTAAACACAGAGTCTAACAAACTGAGATTACACCAGTGTTTTAAAATCCTCCGAGTGGATGTCACGCACTCCTATATTGAGAAGAAATGTGGCCTTGACCAAAATTACCAAAATGTAGCCTGAGATTATGAGAAATGACAAATGTTGTAAGGAAAAGGGACCGTTTTGTACCTTTAGAAGAAAGTAAGCAATGTATCATACTGTATTTGTATATTGTTCACAGCAGTCATGTTTGTTTTAATATGGAAGAGATATACCTGCCCCTGATTGGCTAATCCATCTGTCAATCACACCCACAGGATGATTATAGATGCCATTTTGAGGACTTTTTACCTTTCGCAACCCTTTGAACCTCCTGTATTTTTATTACACATACCACTCATTTTCTCCAACAGTTATAAGATCCTCTTCAAAATGGTATGCAAAAAAACCCCCCAAAAAACTATTGATGCCGTTTGGAAGCAGTGCATTTTCCACTCTCCCTCGGTGCAGACAGAAATAGACCTGGTTTAGACACATCTCCAGGTCAAATATAGCTTTGAGTGTGGATGTTCATTGTGCAGGGAGACCCATCTCTTTCATCTCAAATTATGAAAAAGGGGTGGCGTTCCTCCAGCTCTGTTGTCGGGTGGCTGGGAAATACTTCTTGCATATATTCATAGCCTCCCGCCGGCGCTGCAGTGAAGTGGCATTTACCTTTAATACGAGTAAACAAGAGCCTGGAGGTGGATAGGGCTGAAGCAGGGAGATCATAGTCTGAAAATAAGAACAGAATTAGAAATAAAATGCAGTTCACATATGTATTTATTCATTACCTGTGTTTTTAATGCTCATAAAAAAATGGACATGGAGATAGATGAGTTTAATGCCACACTATGGAATTTACAAATGCATTTATTCAGTTTACTAAGTGTTGATTATATCTGATTAAAGCACAGAGTGAATTGGAAGCGTGACTTTTGGCAGTCGGGAGCTTGGATAAACAAAGACTGAGTCAGCGATTGGGAGGGCATCTGTTTTAAAATCTGTTATGTTAAATAATTATGCAAATTGTTGCTCTGGAGGAGGTAAATGTTTAATACATCACAGAAACAATACTTGTATTATGAGTTTACCTATGGAGGTACTGCAATCATCAAATATGTGAAGATGTGAAGACTACTACTACTACTACTACTACTTCTACTACTACTACTACTACCACAACAACAACTACTACTACTTCTACTACTACCACAACAACTACTACTACTACCACAACAACAACTACTACTACTACCACAACAACTACTACTACTACTACCACAACAACTACTACTACTATCACAACAACAATCACTACTACTACCAAAACTACTACTGCCACAACAACAACAACTACTACTACTGCTACTACTACTGCTATTACTACAACTACCACAACAACAACAACAACTACTACTGCAACTATGAGACCTACTACTACTGCAACTACTACTACAACAACTACTGCAACTACTACTACTACCACCACAACAACAACTACTGCAGCTACTACTACTACCACCACAACAACAACTACTGCAACTACTACTACTACCACAACAACTACTACTACTACTACCACCACAACAACTACTACTACTATCACAACAACAACAACTACTACTACTACTACCACAACAACAATCACTACTACTACCAAAACTACTACTGCCACAACAACAACTACTACTACTGCTACTACTACTGCTATTACTACAACTACCACAACAACAACAACAACTACTACTGCAACTATGAGACCTACTACTACTGCAACTACTACTACAACAACTACTGCAACTACTACTACTTCCACCACAACAACAACTACTGCAACTACTACTACCACAACAACAACCACTACTACCAAAACTACTGCTGCAGCAGCAGCAACTACTACTACTACTACTACTACTACTACTACTACTACTACTGCA
Source organism: Periophthalmus magnuspinnatus (assembly GCF_009829125.3). NCBI lineage: Eukaryota > Metazoa > Chordata > Actinopteri > Gobiiformes > Gobiidae > Periophthalmus > Periophthalmus magnuspinnatus. Next base: position 19,946,608 of record NC_047142.1, read on the forward strand.
ACTACTACTACTACTACAACTACTGCAACTACTACTACTACTACTACTACTGCCACTACTACTACTACTACTACTGCCACTACTACTACTACTACTACTACTGCTACAACTACTGCAACTACTACTACTACTACTACTACTGCTACAACTACTGCAACTACTACTACTACTACTGCAACTATGGGAACTACTACTACAACTACAACTACAACTACAACTACAACTACTACTACAACAACAACTACTACTACTACTACTACTACTACTACTACTACTACTGCAACTATGGGAACTACAACTACAACTACAACTACAACTACAACTACAACTACTACTACTACTACTACTACTACTACTGCAACTACTACTACTACTACTACTGCAACTATGGGAACTACAACTACAACTACAACTACAACTACAACTACTACTACTACTACTACTACTACAATAAATTCTAGTACTACTACTACTGCCACAACAACTACTACAACTACAACTACTACTACTGCTACTACTACTACTACTACCAAAACTACTACTGCTACTACTACTACTACCATAACAACTACTACCACAACAACTACTACTACTACTACCACCACTACTACTACTACTACTACTACTACTACTACTACTACTTCTACTACTACTACTGCTTTATTGTTATAAGAAGTATTTCATTTTATATTTACTACTTGAACTGCCACACTCTACATAATCTTGTAGAGTTTTTTTGTACCAGACAAACTAAACTCAGTGCCCGTCTTCTGATCTGAAAGTTGCCGGTTTGATTCCCACTTTTTGTCTTGACATGAACACACACACAGACAGACATCAGATCCACCGACCCACAGGTTGGCGGTGCAATTTCAGCTCCCACAGATGAATACTGTTGTTGTTTCCTTGGGCAAGACACCCTCCTGCTTACATACACCGCTGTATGACTGTGTGTGTGAATAGGTGGATCCTTGATGTAAAGCACTGTGGGTAAATTCAGTATACAGTATTACAAGTTGTTAAGACAGATTTCATCCAATAAATGAAATATTAACATTTTATTTTTGCATTGTGTCCAGAACTTTTCATATTTAACCCCTGTCCTCAGTGTTTGCGTGTATCATCCCACAGACTGTATCAGACCTAAACAAAGTATATCATTTGGATGCAGTCGCACAAGTGAAATCTGTGGGCGTTTGTTGAATCCAAGAAAAGTCAAACCAGGCCTGTGACTGAACCAGCTGTATAGATTTTATTTATACATAAACAAAATTATAATATACGAAATAGACAAAATAATATAAGGTTCATCAGCAGTAAGTACAAAGAATGGAGGTTTAATACGAGCCAACAGAGGCAGACATCTTTTTCACCAGGCGACTAGATCAAGCAGCTGCTGTGGTGTGAGGTACTCATTAGAGACGTGTACCTGTTAGCATGCAGTTTGCTAATTCCTTCAGCGTGTACGTGGAGACTTCTCCAAGTACATGCTGCGTGTTATGTCTTTATAGCACATCAGTATATCTGGGAAATCATGTCTCATTTCAGAACAACTGCTTCTATAAGTGAAGTCATTTGCATTTTTATTGGCTTGGGACTGGCACTAAAAAGAAAAATACTACTACTACTACTACTACTACCACAGCTACTACTACAACCACTACTACTACTACTACAACTACTGCTAATTCTACTACTACCCCAACTACTACTGCTACTACTACTACTACTACTACTACTACTACTACTACAACAACTACTACTGCTACTGTAACAACAACTAGTACTACTACTACCACAACAACTACTACTACTATTACTACAACAACAACAACTACTACTCCTACAACTACAACAACAACAACAACTACTACTACTACTATTACTACTACTACCACAACAACAACTACTGCTATTATTACAACAACAACAACAACTACTACTACTACTACAACTACTACTACTACTGCAACAACAAAAAACAACAACAACTACTACTACTACTATCAGAACAACAACAACAACAATTTCTACTACTACTACTAATACTACTACTACTTATACTACTACCACAACTACTACTACTACTACTACCACAGCTACTACTACAACCACTACTACTACTACTACAACTACTGCTAATTCTACTACTACCCCAACTACTACTGCTACTACTACTACTACTACTACTACTACAACAACTACTACTGCTACTGTAACAACAACTAGTACTACTACTACCACAACAACTACTACTACTATTACTACAACAACAACAACTACTACTCCTACAACTACAACAACAACAACTACTACTACTACTACTATTACTACTACTACCACAACAACAACTACTGCTATTATTACAACAACAACAACAACTACTACTACTACTACTACTACAACTACTACTACTACTGCAACAACAAAAACAACAACAACTACTACTACTACTATCAGAACAACAACAACAACAACAATTTCTACTACTACTACTAATACTACTACTACTTATACTACTACCACAACTACTACTATTACTACTACTATTCCTACTCATTTGTGTTTTTTCAGACCAACTGCTTTTATAAATAAAGTCATATGCATTTTTATTGGCTTGGGACTGGCGCCAAAAAGAAAAAAAGAGCTTGTATGGATGGACTAATTATAAAAAAAAACGTCTGGATAACACATGCATGATAGGCTAATCCTCCAGCTAGGTACTCCCAAGTAGTAGTATACCTTATAGCTTAAGTTGTAACCTTTCTGTAACCTTTGCTTGTTTCCTTGCTGATGTTATATACCTGGAATGTTCCACGGTATGGCATTAAACTTCCAAAGCAAATACTTGGTCCTTCATTGGCTTCTCCTGCTTGGGTTCATGGAAACTGCAAAAGAAAAGTAGACGAATATTTCAAACAAAGCAAAACAATAATATCTTCATGGAGACAAACTGTCCACCAGAAAAGTTACACAGTGCAGCTTTAATTTGCACAGTAGTTCTTTTGTAACGCAATGTAGATAAGGATTCAAAATGTTTAAAAAGTATCTATATGTAAGTGAGTCATGGGTCTTTGGGGCTTTTCCACAGCACAGTTGCAGTTACAGATGACGTTTGACAGTTGTGATTCCTTGAGGTGCTGTGTTTTTGTTTTTTTTTTTTTATCCTTTTGGTGATTATTCCTGATCAGAAACCATTAGACAGAATCCGAGCCACATGTCACATCACCGTGCTCTGGAGAAATGTCTCTGTATGTGAGCATCTGATCACTAACCTGCTGACACACACCACAGCTGCCTCCTGCATGGACCAGTAATCCACTAAAACAACACACAATTTCACAAATGTGTAAACGCACGCAAACATTTGATTTATAACAAAACAAAGGCAAACAAAATTTAAATTGTGAAATAAGGAGAGGGGTATTACCGTATTTTCCGGATTATAAATCACACTTTTTTCACAGTTTGGCCGGGGGTACGACTTATACTCAGATGTGATTTATATGTGAAATATATATATTTTTTTCTTCATTATTATGCATTTTTTGCTGGTGCGACTTATACTCAGATGTCATTTATATGTGAAATATGTTTTTTTCTTCATTAATACGCATTTTTTGGCTGGTGCAACTTATACTCTGATGTGATTTATATGTGAATTTTTTTTTTTTTTTCTTCATTATAATGCATTTTTTGGCTGGGGCGACTTATACTCAGATGAGATTTAAACATGAAATATATATTTTTCTTCATTAATACGCATTTTTTGGCTGGGGCAACTTATACTCAGATGCGACTTACACGGCAGAAAATACAGTACACTATGGGATATTAACTGCTAGTACATAACATATTTAGATCACCATGTTTCCTTTTATTGTTTTGAAAATACTATATTCACAGAAAACAATATATTAACATGTTTGATAAGTTTCAACTTTTGTTTTTGACACTCTAAGTCTCTCCCCCTTCAGAGCACTATCACAACACAATCAGCGTGTATTCCCCTAATGAAACTATTGCACATCACATCATGTTTGTGAAGTTGTAGCGTGTCTATTGTATCCTTCTTTTGTATACTAATTGTCATGGCTTGTGGGGCAAAGCATTGGACAGAATCTTACACCGAGAGATCGCTAGATTACTCAAACATGCACGAATAACATATAAAATTACTTCAGACATGTTTTTGATGTAGCAGAATGCTTCAAAAAAGTTGAGTTTCATAATATTCCCTTTAATGAAAGTGACATGACTTAATGGCAACTGTACTAGTACTCAGTCTTAGCATTATAGCCACCAAGTTGTTGTTTTTTTTTAATATATTCTGTGCCAAGTAAGTGAACTCAAACTTTGGGAGAGAAACCATGCCAGCTACAAAAAAACATCATGGGACTCTCCTCTCAGGCCCTTGACGCTGTTTTTAAATCTCATATTTATAAGAACTGCGTCAGAAAAGTAGTGAACCCGCGGGGGACGCCTCTCTCCCAGACTGCAACCTGTAATAAAGTGCAATCTAATATAAAGAGCAGGGAGAGGCAGTGGCACAGGGTCACAGGCTGCAGGCTTCTGTACCAAAACATACACAGATGCTACTTAATACAGGGCCCAGCAGTACAAGGAAATACTCTACGTACTTGGAAGTGACTAAGTATGAGGGCTTTAGAAACATGAGTTCAGTTTGTAGTTAAAAATATTGCGATAACTTTGGTGTCCAGAGACGGTACAGCTCACAGTAGATAGAGATGTGTGTGGACTGAAGCGCTGGGGGTGTCTCTAAAGTTTCAGAGTTTTAAGTAAGTTTTCTGAGTACTTTTATACATGCTATTAGTACTTGTGGCTAAATGACTACAACATGCACTCATAGTCCTACACAATAAGGATTTGCACATGTATTTGGGAAAAGTATTTTTACATGTTTTGTGGTTTTGTGTTGCCTTAAAACAAAACAAAACAAAAACTTGTTTGTAATGTGAGTGTGTTGTATGTATATTGAATGTGCTGTGTATGTACTGAGTGTGTATAGTGAGTGTGTTGTATGAATAGTGAGTGTGTTGTATGTATAGTGAGGGAGTTGTTTGTATATTGATTGTGCTGTGTGTATAGTGAGTGTGTTGTGTCTATAGTGAGTGTGTTGTATGTATAGTGAGTGTGTTGTATATATAGTGAGTGTGTTGTGTGTGTAGTGAGTGCGTTGTTTGTATATTGAGTGTGTTGTGTGCATAGTGAGTGTGTTGTGTCTATAGTGAGTGTGTTGTGTGTATAGTGAGTGTGTTGTATGTATAATGAGTGTGTTGTATGTATAGTGAGTGTGTTGTATGTATAGTGAGTGTGTTGTATGTATAGTGAGTGTGTTGTGTGTATATTGAGTGTGTTGTGTGTATAGTGAGTGTGTTGTATGTATAGTGAGTGTGTTGTGTGTATATTGAGTGTGTTGTGTATATATAGTGAAATAGGAGTTTTATAGACCAAACTAGTTATGGACTCTCTGGGCTGTCAAAATGGCGGATATCCAACCACAAATAATGACCAAAATCTGAATACTTTATATTATAAACATTTCATCTGTCAGTTTTTTTTAGTTTTTTTTTTCACGGTAATGACCACGCCTGGATTGATACTGAATACTTTTGGTGTTGTGAATGTGGAGGGACTGCACTGTCTATCGTTTGGTGCTGTGTGTTGTTGTGTTTTTGTCTCCATTACTTAGTCAAAAAAAAAAAAAAAATCTCCATAAGCAGACAATAAAGGCTAATCTAATCTAATTTGAATAATTGTTGCAGTGATGTATGCTTGAAAGAAGAGTAGTTTGGAGATCAGAATAAGAACAAATAAACACAAAAACAAAAGCATTAGAGAAATATCTTCAGAGGCAGCACTAGCACCATGGACAGCTCCACAGCACTTTCCTTATGGTCTATTTACTTTCACTTCCTTTACATTTCTATATATAATCCCTAAGTTCAGTGACATATACTCCAGTTTCTTAACAATATGTTGCAGTTGCTTCGAGCTCATGAGCAGAAAGTGTGAAAATCTACAAGAAAGCCAACTAATTAAAAGCTATAATGATGTGTGCCGCAGTCTGTTCGCGAATGTGTGATTTAAGTGGAAATAAATGTGAAAAAGTCAAACCCTTTGTTGTTGAACTTGTCATAGCAACATCACCTTTTGACTGTTTTGTAAATTCCTTTATTTATCATATTTTCTAAGCAATAACTTCTTTTTTTTAACCAACATAAATAATGATATTACAATAAATAGTCTTAAAAGAGTGCAGAATATAGAGATATGGAGTTAACAGCCAAGGCACTACTTTTTATGAGAAACCAGATCCTGCATTTTTCCTTCAAATATTAGTTTTACAACACGACCAAAAGTTTGATTAAAAAAGTTCTGAGCACACATTAAAATTACACTTATTCATGAGGAACCGGGGGATTTGCTAAAAAATAATAACAGTAATAATAATGAAACATGCCAAAAATTCAAAGTGACATTGGATTGCACCAAAATGTGAGGCAGTTTGAAGTTATTTTTGTTTCTTAAACTAGAAACAAATCAGTTATCAGAGATGGGTCAGTTACATTTATTCAAGCACATTTATTTTAAAAATTAAATTGTGCTTCAGTAGTTTACAAACACCAGACTTTTACTCCTATTTGTTTTATATATTCCTACAGTGTACTCATATGCTACTCTGAAAACGCTTTATGTTGTGAATATTAAAGATCCTATATTACACAAAATTGACTCTTGGGAGCTTTAAATCATATTAAAATGCTGTTATCTGGAGTTGTGTTTTGTTTCATTCACACATGTTTGAGTAACTCTTTATCAGGGGGCCTTCAGCCACTCTGCTCCCCAGCTCTGGAACTCTCTCCCTCCTGACCTCCGCAACACTGACACACTCTCACACTTCAAATCCAAACTCAAAACCCACTTGTTCAGACTGGCATATTCTTTATAATCCACACCTGCCCTGTCCTTTTTCAATGTTTTTTATCTGAATGCTTTTAACTGTTCATAAATGTTGATTTTAACTGTCTGTATATGTATATATTGTATTGTAAGGTGACCTTGAGTGCCCAGAAAGGCGCCCTATAAATAAAATGTATTATTATTATTATTATCATTAGTCCATCTACATCTCCAACGCGCAAAATGCTCCACTCCACCTTGTGATGTCACAAAGCGATAGTTTTCAAGTTTACAACTGTCTTTTACCTTTTGTTCTGTAGAGATGGGAAATTCCAACACTGAAATCATCCAAATGATTCTAGTGAACGTGTGTGGCGTTAAAAACACAGTGGAGCCCTTACTGTATTACCACATGATGACATCACAAGGTGGAACAGAGTGTTTCTGTTTGAGAGAAGAACACAAAGTCCAAGTATGATTGTGATGAGGAAACAACATTATAACATAGATCAGAAATAACACAATACAGTCCCTTTTAATTATGTGAACATTTGTGTTTTTTCAACTGGTCCTTCAGACGATTTGTATTAACTTCCATTTATGTTAGCGTCAAACTATCGATCAGATGTTTTGTCCAGATACTTATAGCCACAAGTACTCAAGTAGTCGCTTCCCTAAACTCCCCATTGTAATTCCTGCATGCTTGAGTACAAATTTTAGCTACTCTAACCATCTCTGCCAGTTCTATACAATTACACATTATCCCAATATTTATTCACGTGCACACACTACTGATTTGAAATAACGACAGATTTGCTAGCCAGTGCCACAAAGGTAATTATGGCTGGGATCAGATTCTAGTTGAATTTGACTTGAGTAAATAACATTGGGGAGCAGAGTCTTGTCACACACCTTGTTTTGGACTCACATCTGCTAACTGTGACCATCTGTCTGATCTGGCACTGGGGCTGCAGCTCTGGGCACCGGCTCTTTAAATGTGATTCACTGCATCTCCTCAGCTGACTAAGGATTGGCTCATAGTGTCTCAAGCCAGTGCTGACAATATGTTTCTAGTCTATTTTAATTGTGCACTTGTTTTTATTCAATATTCAGGTTTGTTATCTTAATTTCTGTAGACCTATATACACAGAGAGCTGCACTGCGGAGTAAAGAAATGGGAACAAACCTAAAACAATAGAAAAAACCAGCAAATTTAGAAAGAAATTCATGCTTAAGGCTCCACCAATCAGGACAAAGACATTCATGTAGTACAAGGATAAAAAAAAAAAAAATAGAAATGTACAAAGAAATATGCCGTGTGCACTTTTATTAAAACTGGAAAATATAAAAAAAAAACCCATATATATATATATATATATATATATATATATATATATATATATATATATATATATATATATATATATATATATATATATATATATATATATATATATATATATATATATATATACACACAAATTCAAATAAAATAAAGAATACCCAATAACATTTTTTATAATTTCTAGTGTTGTTTTAATATTTTTTTAGCATTAGCGTTGGCATTGAGACAACAACCATCTCTGTTTCTAAACACAAAAGTGTCCTCCGGTGAAGTATTCATTTTATTTGTGTAGTTTTTACTACCCATAATAGTGACATCCACCCGCAGCTTCCTGTCCACTGCCTTATCTTAAAATATTTACTAATTTTAGCATGACACACGCAAAAGCCTCATATGAATAAATTTAGACAGGGAGTAGTGATATTAACAGTGAGGTTGCTGGCTGGGTGCACATGGACTATTACATCTAAATAAAAAAAAATACTGTCCATAAATATTGGATAGCAACAACCTTTTAATTGTTTTCAGCTTCCTGTTTCTTCGTGCCATCTTGTGTTTTTTAAATTTTGATTAATTGCTATGACAAGTGTTCCAGCGCTCTAAAACCCATGATAGTTTGATGTGATTGGATTTTACGTTTTTGTCTTGATTCAAACCTCTTATTCTTTCATGTTTCTGTTAATGGGTAATATTTTAAGGATATAAGGATATATTTGTTTTGAATTGTGAATTGCCATGACAATAGTGCTAAATTTGGATCACTCTGTAACCCATGGATAGTTGTGGATAGTCCTGCTTTATCCAGCTCATCCTACTCCATCCTGGGTGATTCCCCCTCTCTTTCTCCTCTCCTCTGGGTCACCTTGAGGCACTGCTCTGTCATTGGTTGTTTGAAGTTTGAGGGGGTTTCACAGTGACACAGATGGCTGAACACGGAGGGGGCCTTAGCACTGCTCCTCGTGTATGCTCCTGTCTGACATCTCCGGTACAGATAGTATCACTCCGCTCTCTGAACTGAGAGCAAACATAAAGGGCTGCGCTAGTCATGACAACAACACAATTAGGAGTCAAGGACCAGTGGGAATAGGGCCAGCGCAGGTCACAAATCAGATGTAAGATATTCTTGTATGATGTTACATGAAGCTCTGAGTGTCATCATACATTCATTTATAGTATAGTAACAGTTTTCAATGATCTTCTGAATCCACAAACAGAAAAAATGCATTTGTCTGTTGCAAATGTGTTATTGGACTGCAACGCTGACAGCATAAAAAATCTTGCATTCAAAAGATATCATATTTTAAATTGTGCATCACTATAGCAACGGCCCTACATTAATAATCTATAGGTTATCATTCACAACCCACATCACATTCACAGGGCATAAGTGAACCTTTCCTGAAAAGCTTTAAAATGATCTTGAGCTGTATCAGAACAAGTATAAGATTAGTAAACACCCATGGACCACTATGGATTACACAAATATAACATAGTACAGAAAATACCATGATTTAATGTTGAAAATCACATTCTATTGTCTAAAGAATGAGTGTTTGTAATTATCATCATGTTATCGGAATTGGTATTGAGTATAGAGTATATTCCTTAGTATCGAAATCGAGCACGTCCTTCAGCAGATCTGTTTAGATAATGGCCAAACATTTACATAGTCTTTACTGTTGTGAGTCCACACTATGCTAATGAGACATTTTCAACATGGCCGCCGTCCTCTGAAGAGTAAACACCGGGAAATACTGAATTATTTTAAACACAAATAGAAACAGCAGCTCCTGTCTAACATTGACCCAAATACTGTTTATGCAGTATCTTATTTATGTATATATTCAGGTATATTTAGATGGATAAATGCAGTTGACTGTTGATAGCAGTTTAAACCAAAAGGGAGGATTCTGAAAACCACCAGATAATAACCCATATTTGGCTTTCAGTGTATTATCTTTTAATAGACCAAATGTTGTAGACCTATTGTAGATCTGGTATAGTTGTCTTGTACAAGTTTGGAACTTGCTTGCTTAGACCTGGTTTACTCTTTTACTAGTCCTGGTTTATTACTGATTCTCTCTTAGTTTAGTCCTAGTTCAGTCCTCGTTCAGTCTGGTTTATCCCTGGTTTAACCCTGCTACCAGGGTGTAGTCTTGGTTTAGACCTACTTCAGTCCTGCTTCAGCCCTGGTCCAGTCCTGGCTTAGATCTGTTGTTTTTTGTTTTTTTTTCCTGGTTTGGTCTCAGTACAGCCCTGGTTCAGTCCTGGTTAAGGTCTGTTTAACTCGTTTACTCCTAATCCAGTCCTGGTTCAGTCCCTGTTCAGTCTCTGTTCAGTCCTGGTTCAGTCCTTGTTTATCCCTGGTTCTGTGCTGGTTCAGCCCTGGATCAGTCTGGGTTTAGTCATGGTTCAGTCTTGATTTAACTCTTCTTTATTCTGTGTCCAGTCCTGGTCCAGTCCTGGTTTACCCCCAGTCCAGCACTATCTGGGCGGAGTCATGTTGCGCCCGGACAACAGCAGATGGTGGCTGTATACCTCTCTGGAGCAGCAGGCCTCTGATTCACTTGTGCATTACTCACATCAGCAGTGACAGAGAGCACAGCGCCCATGTGTCTGTGAGAGAAGTGGGACCGGCAACCGCGCTTGACCCAAACAGGAAGTGCACATAAACTATGCAGGGACCCGTGGGTGGGCAGAACGCTAGGGAGAGGAACACAACACAAGCATCAGTCTGAAAATATCACCTGACATATACAAAGTGTACCAGAGGTAATGTTAGTCACTGAAGACTGAAGCTGTCCGTCAAAGAATAGACTGGCAATGGCAGCATTTATAAAGAAACTGTTTAGAAAACGAGTTTTCTATTTATATATTTGTAGGTTTTCAACTTTTAAAGGAGTGTACTCATTTTTTTCATGTAATACAGTCAAATTTGACATGCCCCAGTACAGAAAAAGCAAAATGAGGCCAGCATGTGGTGTCTGATCTAATCATAAAGGTTTTTTTATTGGCCACAGTAAGTAAAGCTGATGATCTTTTAGCATGCTAGTTGTTGTTAACATTACCATGACGGAAAAACTCAACTCTGGCCTTGGAAAGTTGAGAAAAGTGTTAATATACTCATCACAGGGTATCATTTGGATGCTTGGAATAAGTGTGTGCTGCTACAAACCGTGTAAGATGAACCACCTTTTCCCATTTTTAGGACAGAACTTGCTATTATTGTCTCGAGGGAAAATAGCTATCATGAAGTGTCAACAGGCAAACAGTGTACATGAAATCAAATATAGGCTCATATTTGGCTCCAGTGATGATATAGAAGCACAGTCCATCAACATATACAAACAGTACTCATCATTTGCAAATCCAGTATGGCAAAATAGCCATAATATATAGCAAAATATACAAAAAAGATATTGCAGAAAAAAACAAACAAACAAAACAAAAAAACAAAAACAAAAACAAACATTTGTTAAAATCTTTGAACATACTGCTTTAGACCTTGTTTAGTCCTGGTTCAGACCTGGTTTGAAAGCAGCCGAAAACAGTAGCAGCTAATATGAGAATGCCTGTATTGGTATAGAAATTCCTGCAAACAAGTGGATTTATTTTCACAGTTTATCTTGCAGCGTAGTACGACATGGTACGCCTTCAAACCTTGGAAATGTCACAGGCACTAGGGAAAGGTAACGTAAAATACAAGTAGTAAAGTATTGTACTTACATAGAATTTTTAGGAATCTGTACTTTACTTTACTTTTTATTTTTTCTTCACTACTTTTGAAAGCAGGTATCTGTATTTTTTACTCCACTACATTTTTGAACTGCACCGCAAAGTAAAAAGTACTTTTTATATGATTTGAGGGTTTATTTTGACTGTTTGTGGGAACATCCTGGCAAAAATTTTCAAGTTCAAGCTTTGTTTTTAGCAAACAAAATAAATACACAAAATTTATAAGAAAAATTAAAACATTGATTTGTATTGTTGCTGTTGACCAAACTATGTGTCATTTTAATCAATATCACTACATTTAACACCTAAACAAACTAAATCTGTGTGAAATACTTAAGTAAAAGTAAGAGTATCACATGAAACCATCTACTTGAGTAACTTTTTACCTCTGTATCTGTACTTACAAAATTCACATTCAAAAAGTTTCTGATCGATCTCTCATCTTTTCCCTGATGCCAAAATCCGACAATAACCTTAAACATATACAAGAGAACACTGTGTAATAAGGAGTGTTGTCTAGAGTTTTCGGACAGCTTTTATTTCCCCCCTGAGATCCTGTTTAATTGCGTTGTTATCATAAAGTCTGAACCGGCAGAAGAGGCTGTGATCACCATGGATACGGAGTCGGAGATGATCATCGTGGGGTGAGCAAAGTCAACAAAACATTCGAATATTCTCCTCATTTAGAGCGATAGGAAGTGCTGAAGGCCTAGAGCTGTTACATAGCTGTCCATGTCTCTGTGTGGGTGAAGCTATAGTCGCTGTATATTATTAACATCAGTCGTTTGACACCCCCCTTTAGTCCTATATACACCTTCTTGTTCCCATATATGGTATTCACAGTACTTCCTTAATCATGTTGGGGGCGGGATATGTACTGCTGACCTGTATGGGATGTCTTTCATCCAACAGTGATATTTTCTACTTTTAAATACCCTGCATGGTTTAATTCAGTGTCTAACGTCATAGCAAAAGGAGTCTTTTAATATAAGTTCTGTTTTTGCACATGTACTTAGAGAACAGTCCCTCAGTATAGCGGCAGAGGAAGAGCGGAAGTATAGGGTTAATGATGGTATGTCTACATCTCCAAAGCTCAAAATGCTCTATTCCACTTTGTGTTGTCATGTAATGGTAGTTTAACAGTTTTAACAGCTACTTTTTACCTTTAGTTCAGTAGAGATGGGAAATTCCGGTGCTGAAATTATCCATATGATTCTAGTGAAGGTGTATGGAGTTTAAAAACACAGCGGAGCACTTCCTGTATTACCACATGACATCACAAGGTGGTATAACGTGTTTGAGACAAGAACTCAGCCTAAATATGCAGGGTTTGTGTGTTAAACTTGTGTGAATGAGAAAAAACACAATTAAAACACATTATAACACAGATCAGAAAACAGAGTAGTATGGAATTGAATTAGTACTTGATACCGATTACAACACCACAATGAAGATAAAACATGCTCTTTTTTAGTAGGGTGTATTTTTCATGCACAAAATAATAGTACTTTCTTTATGTTATCATGAGATTACATACTAGTTCCGAAAAAGATCAGAATGACACTAAAACTATTCAGGAAAGCTCAAAAGTTGTCCTGTTAATGTGATTTTTCGATACTTTTGACAAATCTAGTTAGTCATGTGCTTTTTTGGTCATTCAGGATAAGAAAAATATAATATCACATAACCAGGAACACATAATACCAAAACAAACACGGTGACGGAGCTGGATGTACATAGGCCTGTTTGAGCAGAAATAGCACAGAGACGCACTTAATGTGTTTTTGGATGTTCTTTTTTACAAACTGGACTTAACAAAAGTCAATTGATCAGTTTGCTTTGTTGATGAGATGCTTTGTCTAATCAAGAAATAAAACACCACAGATACTGGTCCACTATTTGAACAACTGAGGAGCCCCACCATCAAATATAATCAGTATTTGTGATCTGTTAAAATAGCAATATATTTAAAATGTTGTATCTTTGTTGAAAAAAACATGTTTATGATTGATTTATCCCTATTTTGATGCTGTTTTTAGGTGCTCTATATGTTACTTTTCTGTTGGAGTGTGTAAAAACAGCCTTAATTGAATAAATGCACGATAGATATGTTTAACTCCATACTGTGGAAAACTGCATCCAAAGCAATAACATCTCCACGGAGTCTAGCAGGTGGAAAACGCTTAATCAGAAAAGTTACACAGTGTACCCTTAAATAAAAAACATCTAATACAATGCTATTCATTTGTATTATTTCTTCACAACACTGAGCTCCCTGTATCTCTATCAGCTTACTCTATTTGTTTACGTACTTTTCCTTTGTAGAGCAGGTGTTAGCATAGCCCCAGAGGATGAGCAGTACTGCACACAGGTGTGTTTGGACATAAGTATTAGCTTGAGTGTTTTTGCAGGTGGAGAGTGGCCTTTCCTGCAAATATGAAGCACAGGCACAGATCCAGTTAAGCCCGCTGTAAGCCTCATCATGTGGTATGTCTGGATTCACTCTAAATGAATGTGATTGTTAAAGCTCCTTTGTCCTGAAGTGAAAAACTAATCTTTAAAATCATATAAAAATCATTTGTCATTATAAGCGTTTAGTCTGTTAAACAAAACTGTGAAGTAATATAAGAGAAAGGACATGTTTGGTCAAAGAATTTGGGTTGTCAAAAGTATAGAAAATCAGATACTTATCAATACTGGTATCAATACGCACTTGAGCAAGTATCAATACTAAAAAGGTCACATTTGCAGGACAGAAATGAATCTTTGCTGAAAAACTTTGGAATGATTTTGAGCTATATCTGAACAAGTATAAGACCACATAGATTAGTATACACCCATGGACCACTATGGAACATACCTGCACGATACGATAATATTGAAACTACTTTATGCCACTAGCTAAAATTTAAATACTGCCAGATAACAACAGTTTTTTTTTTTCATTAAAACACATGAGCTGGAACCAATAATTATCAGAAGGTACCAATCATTAGCCATAAAAAGGGACTTATTCACCCCTCCACAGCTCAAATCTTATCATATTACAACAAAAATACCACAAATCCTCCCACTCACACTAAATAAAAGTAGTCCTGATAAATATTGAGTCTCAAAATATAATGTTCTGTCATGATCCGCACTGTCCGCTCCTGGTTTTACTCCTGTCCTGCTCTTTCCCTCCCTCACCTGCCAGATCTGGGCTGGGCTCCTGGCTCCTCCTGCGCGCACCTGCAGCCCATCAGTGCAATCAACACACCTGCTGCGCATAAAAGGAGCTGGGAGAAGAGACTCAGCGCGGGATCATTGTCGTGTCACTTCTTTCCTGCCCGCGCTCCTGTCGTCCCTGTGTTCTTGTCGTGCTCCGGTCCTGGGTGTCTCCTGCCTGCTCTGCCCTACGCCCGTCTGGTCTGCCTGTCGTCCTGTGGTCCCTTCATGTCCCCAGTCTCTGTGTTTCCTGTGTTTCCTGTGTTCCTGCTCACCTCCGGATCACCCACTGTTTGTACCTTGTCCTTTTTCTACAATAAATCCTGTAAATATTCCCCGAGTCTGCATCCTTTGGTCCGCTACACTCACCCGTTACGACATGTTCAAGCTTTCATATACTGAACGATAAGTCATACCTGCAAGACTTACTATGATTTAACGTTGAAAATCACATTCTATTGTCTAAAGAGTGTTTTTATTTATCATTATGGTATTTGAATCGGTATTGAATATCAAGTTTGAAATTTTAGCATTGTGACTACACAGTGTACAATTTTATGGAGACTCTGCAATGTGTGTTAGGACCAGAGGGACCATCACCAAATCCTGAGCGAGACAAGTGATTGACAAGTTTGCATAAATGTTACCATGGTAGTTAATGAATTTATGATAGAAATGTCCCATATCGATTGCTTAACTAAACCTCACGATACAAAACACACACACGCAAGACATTCAGAAGTACACGGAACAGTTTACATCACTACTACAGTCTACATGTAAGAAGACATGTAATCTAAACACAATCTCTTTCCCAAACGCATGATGATGTGAAACAATCAAGGCAGTACCCAATACCAGTTCTGCTCCCATGATGTATGCAAAATGGGGAGATAACAGATAATGAAAGATTAATGAGTAAATTGCTGCTATAAATATTTGAGCGGGGGAAGTCTGCTTAATACATGATCGCTCCGCACTGGCTTCCTGTACATAACACAGAGATGCTTATTGGATTCCACTGCCCCATAAATCATTTTGTGTAACATTTTATTGAGATTTTACTTTTTGTGTGGTGTTGTAAAGGGGCACTATGTAGCTTTTCTAGTGGGTCAGTCTCTATGTAGATAGCTTTACTTATGTTCCGCAGAATGACATACAGTATAACTTGTATTTATTCAATTGCAGGTGTTTACATTGGTAAAATTACTTTGAAAACATGTATTGTTATTGTGAGTGGGTTTGCTTCAGACCTTACCTTAACAATACTACAACTACTACTGATAATATTTGTATTGGGACTGTATTGAGTACTGGTATTGAACAAATTACCCCAAAAGTAAAAGCTATTAACTGCTAAAACGTAACATATTTAGATCACCATGTTGCCTTTTATTGTTTTAACATGTTTTATACGTTTTACTTTTGCTCTTGACAGTCCCCACGCCCTTTGCTCTCTATGCTCCCCCTTCAGAGCGATGGCGCAACACAATCAGCGTGTATACCGCTAATGAAACTACTGCACATCATATCAGGTTTGTCAAGTTGCTTTTATCATGTTTTTGTGTACGTATGGTAAATTATCATGTGGGAGGATGGATGATGTAGACGTGTGGGCTGAATAACCATAAGGAGGGTTTGAATAGAGCCCGCGAGAGATCACTAAATTACTGAAACATGCACAAACGACATCTAAAACCTGTCCAGGCTTGTTATAATATAGTAGAAAGCTCCCACAAATCGATGACTATTACACCTTAAGGCAGTGGCCCTACACACGGATATACTTTAAGAAAAACTGCATGGGCGGCATATTTCACATTGCATTTATTATTTTTGCTGACATCTATGCATTGTAGCTGTGGATAGTTAGTAGCACTGTAGACATCTAGACACAAGCAAAACCTAAACGAAAACTACAATAAAAACAATGGCGCTTTGGAGTAACGCTGCATGCTTGTACACAACCCGCTGCTATATCCCTAATTAGAAAGCCCACTCACTCTATACATCACGCCAAACATTTGCATCTGTAATGACTTTCAGGCCATCGATCGTCCATTCTGGAGAGCTACACTTGACACCGGCTGCCTCCTGCTCCCATAGCTTTAAATGCCCAGGCAACTGACACACGCAGGGATCTATGGATTAGCTTCCCCGAGATGACTGTTCTTGGTGGGCTAAGACGTGCCTGCACATGCTAACAGAGGGATTATGGGAAGGCAGACGAGAGGTGCGGATGGCGGCGATGGGTGGGGGTGGGGGTGGGGGGGTCCGATTTTGAGCCGGACCGATAGGGACAAAAGAAGAGTGGAGCTAACATATCCTCAAGTCAATCATACTGTGTAAATATGCACGGACCCTTAGTGAGCGTGAGTCGGGGACAGGGGTCATTTAGGCAAACGGAGATCAGCAAAAATCGGCAAACATCAGCTAACATGCGTCAACATACATACTGCAGTTTATCATGTAATCCCTTTATATATGTAGAGTTTGACATGTGTTGTCTCGGGATCATGCATGAAGAATCAAGAACGCACGGAAGCCTTGTTTTTGTTTCCAAGGGAGCCATGGAAAATTGTCAGTCTGATAGCGCATGGACGTATTAGAATTTGAATTATACGCAACCCTCTACAGTTATCCTAGTTTAGAGATGAATAAATACATTTAACTGGCATCCAATTTGGGAACATACAGTTGAAACCAGAAGTTTACATACACTATATTAAAAAACACACTATCTAAAATGAAATGGTTGATTTCTTTAGACTTTCCCATGATGTTACACAAAGAAGCAGTGTGTTTCAGGTGTGCCTTCAAATACGTCCACGGATGTGTCTTTAGTTAATTCAAATGTTGTCAGAAGCTTTCAAACTCATCATCTGGTTAAATGCATTGTAATCTTACTGTATGTAAACCTCTGAATTTGAAGAAAGTCATGAAAAATTGTCTAAAAAAACAAATCCTTCTCTCATTATTCTGGCATGTAGCAAATAGAAATAATTTTGATAATCCTAACTGGCCTAAAATAGGTAACGTTTAGTCTGATTTCATGTCATATAGTGAGAGAAAAAAATAGTGTGTAGTATATATAAATGTCTGGTTTCAACTGTATATTGCCGACCTCATAGCATAACATTCTTAAAGTGTTGAGCAATGTTATGAATATTTAAAATGCCTTTCAAATTTGCGTTCACCTCAATCTGGCAAAAGATTCAACTCTAAGACTCTGAAAGTTTTTTGGTAACATTTTGCTTTCATTGAGTGGGGATATGTGACCAAGATTAAAGGCTTTTTCTGCCTGTAATGTTTCTGTAATATGCTAGCCTTTGTCCCGGGCCCATCCATTTGAGTTTGACAGCGGTGCTCTACATCGACTAAAGGAAATCCCGTGATGGAGGACCGGCTAGATCTGCTTCCTACCAGCATTTCAATCAGCTGAGCCACGCTACCATTTGACAAATATATCTACAACCGGATATGCATTTTTCATTTTCAAATCTCATCCGTCTCCTGTCAAAAGATTATGTAATTACACCATAACGTACAAAGTGTGTTTTATGGGAGCTGGTGTAGATCGCATGCTGCCGGAGGAGGGAGTTTCACCATTGGAGTTATTTATAGTGCACAAAGGAAGGCAGAGGCTGAACCAGGGAAACCCGAGTGGTGAGAATGATGAATGCCTTTAATGAACCTATTGCATAAATTTAATACCATAGGGATGACCTGGGAGAAAACAGCATTAAACCGAATTTGGGCCTTGATGTGGAAGAATGAGATGCAAGCACTGGCAACACCTCAAGCCAAACAGACCACTTGCAGTTTGTTGTTGATGTTCTCTTAGTCTAGGAGCTGTTCCAGGACCGTGTCTCTTAAATTAGTCACTTTTCAAAGCTGAGAGTGAGGTATAAAGTTACTCAACAGCAAATCAGGATTAGTTTAAATACTGATTTATGTAGTATGTATGAGTATGTAGCTTTGTTGTTGGTCTGCCATCTGCTCCTCTACATGAAGATGTTGTTTCTTTGCTTGATGTTGATAACATAAAGAGATGTTGTAGAGGGTCACGTAGCATAATCCTACCCTGGACCTGGAGCTATGCCTGGAGCATGGACACACAAGTCGTTTGGAGGGAGCCACGCTAAACAGATCCATGCAATCCAAGCGAACTGCGCCGATGGAAAAGAGGCTGTAGATAAGTTTAATGCCATACTGAGGAGCATTCCAAACCAATAAGGTGGCTGACCCTTCACAAGATAAGTTTCACAGTGTACATTTAAAATTGACACTAGGTTATTATTCACAGTGTAGCAGTCTAAGTCATGAACAGCAGTTTCCTTAAAAAAACTAAAGTGGACACATACAGACTGTAATGTAACAATTTATGGAACAATTCTCGATCTAAACTGTACTGTTGTTGTATCCTTGGGCAAGACACCATCCAAAGTGCTTATGCATGAATGAGATGTGGGCTTGATGTTGCTCAGATGGCAACCTCACATTCAACAGTTGGACTCTGGACAACTGCGGCCAGAAATAACTATGATCAAGTGAGTAAATGAATGAATAATGCAACACTATATCAATTCAGTGCATTATGAAACTATAATATACTATACTAATAGAATAAACAATACACAAAAGATGTCATAACAGAATCAGGACAAAACCAGAACTAAACTAGGACTAAACCAGGTCTGATATAACTATAGAACTATATAACTATAACTCTAAGGCTGAAGTTAACATTACAGACCTTTGAAGACCCAAATAAAACTGCCTCTTAGTACATCAAAAGTACAAAGTTTTGCAGCAGTTTTTGCAGATCACAAGCCTAAGCGCACAGTGTACCAAATTGCATCGATAAAAGACCCACCATGAGAGCGCAATTTTGTCTTCTGTGTCCGTTTCTTTTTCATATGGCACCGTATTTACCCTGTGTATCATGGCGTCCCTATGCACAGCTCGCTGCAGGCTCATATCTAAGGCGTTTGTTGGTGAGATCAGAGCATACGGGGAAGCACCATTGACAGAGGGGGGTGCACCACACACACACACACAGCCACACGCACAGGATGCACACAACCACGCACACATCAGCGCCTTTGCATGCCATCAAAGTGTGCTGGGGACTTCCGACTCGGCACTCTTCATAGCACAAGAATGAATTATGCAGCAGTGCGGAGTTGCCTGCCTGCCGCCTGACTAACTTGATAAAAACAGCTGGGGGAGTCCGTGGGAGAGACGTCACAAGTAGAACAAAATATATGACACTATCCCAAAGGCCATTCAGAGACACAGAAGGGCCTGGGCAGAGCGGGGTTGATGGTGATCTTGACTGTAATTATGCTTAATTATGTCAGTGTTTTTAACTAAAGATACCTGCAGGCTGTATGCACTAAAGCCAGTGGGAGGTGTGTGTATATGACACATTGGCAAAGATGTGTCAAACAACTGTGGATCTGAAGGTGCTGGAAAAGTTTGGTGTAAAACGGAGGAAATCCTATTCTGTATAAATCTCTATACTCACATAGCAAATGTGTTAGACATATGTGTGATGTTGGGTGATAGGCTTTCTTGTTTTAATGAAAAGTTAAAGCCGCATTATGTCACTTTTATGGTGGGGAAGTTGTCATCTACTTGGTTCCATGGAGATGTTATTGCTTTTGCATAGAATGTTTCTATGGAATTAAATGCATCTATCTTGAATTTATTCAACTGCATGTTTATGTTATAAAAATACCTTTAAAAACATGCTTTCATTCTTCCTATGAGAGGGGTTGTCTCTCCACAGATCTGATTTGCAAAACTGGCCTTGTGGCATAACCTATTTTTCTGCATGGAGATAGTTACGTTGGGTGTCAAGTTGCTGGATGCTGGATCCTCCACCAAATAAAAGTTAGATAGTGTACCTATAATAAGCAAATTGATCATTAGTTACTTGTAAGTCTTTTTCTAAATCATCACAGATACAATTTCGACCAACAAACCTTACGAGAGTGTCTTGCCCACATGTTTTCCAAGTTTGCATGGAAGTGATTATAGCAAGATGTTTATTTCAGGCAATAGGCAAATGTTAAGACAAAACTTGTTTGTAAAAAATCAAATTATGTAAAGAGAAAGGCTATTTTATGAGTAAGCCATAGCATAGTTTGAGTTTATTGGAAAAACTTGACTCAATCAAGCTTAGTTTAGAATTCCAGCTTCCACCAGACCACAGTGAGAGGTGTAGGGCAGGCCTGGTTCAATACAGTGGGCAGTAGAGCTTATGTTAACTTAAAAAGTGCAATTAAATTTTCATATAAATTGTCTCACTCCATGCTCTGTATTCTCTATTATGTGCACAGCATTTTCAACCTCAGCATCATTTACCATTTCTTACTACAAAAGGGATCAACTTGTTACAACTCCCTATCTTGCAAAGTTCATTTATTTATAATACCCAAGAAACCTCACTACCAGACCTCAAAATGTTGTGTATATTTACAGAGTTTCAAAGCCATTGTGAGAAGACTGCTGAGTGACTCCATGCTAACAATGGCGAACAAAAGAAGCGCACCCGGAGATCAGTCATCCTTTTAAATAACACAGACTATTGTAAACCCAAACTAATGCAGTGTGAAGCCATTTACCCAAAGGTCACTTTATGTGTCAAAACCCACGATTCAACGCATCACCTCCAGCTCAACTATCTCTTCCAACCATTAGAACAAGTGAGAAAGAGTGCAGGGGTGACCTATAGAAAAAGCCCTTTAACTGTCTGCTACTTATTCAGACACTAATGGTTCAAAAATAACAGTACACGTCTCAGTCAAACTCTGTTTCGAAGGATTATAGAATGAAAAATATAATATAGCCAGATCAAATACAGCTTTACAGCAACTAAACAACAACAGTAAAATATATTTGTTGCAATATAAGTGGAGAATGATGCAACTCGAAACTTATGCTCATGGTTTCGATGGAGAAAAGTTACTGCAACATAATAAACTCAAGAAGGAAAATTGCTATAGCCAACTGCAGAAGAGGTTGTTGTAGTAAACCATAATATCAGAACAGTAGCCTTACGTGTACCTCTGCTTGTGTTTATTTTCATTGCATCCACTGATGTTGTAACCAGGTCTATTTTTATTTCTAATTAAAGATGCCTAGAGTGTTCCACATTAAACGTACAGTACCTATCTCCATGGCTCACAGTAAGAATGCAGTTTTTCATTGTATTTCTTTAGGAAGTGTTATCCCATAATATTGGAATATTCTAGGAAAAGCAATAACATCTCCATATAGATGAGCAAGTGGCAGAGGTTCTCTCAGAAAAGTTCACAGGACATCTTTAATTTCACGGTCCTATATTGACTCTTGTGAGCTTTGAGCCAGATTAGAATGTTGTTACCTTCTTACATTATGTCTGGAGTTGTGTTTTGTTTCATTCATACATGTTTGAGTAACCCTTGATTATTAGTCTGGCTACATCTCTAAAGCTCGAAATGCTCGGTTCCACCTTGTGATGTCATGAAGCAGTAGTTTTCAAGCCCTAACTTTTTACCTTTTAGTTCAGTAGAAATGGGCAATTCCTGAGCTGAAACGATCCAAATGATCTAGTGAACGAGTATGGAGTTTAAAAACACAGTGAATCACTTCCTGTATCACCACATGACATCATTAGGTGGGACAGAGTGTTTTCTGTGTGAGAACTTGTGCGTTTAACATGTGTGAATGAAACAAAACACAACTCCAGGTATGTTTTTGATGGGAAAACAACATTATAACAGATCAGAACAGAAGATAGTGTAATGTGCTCTTTAAAACGTTGTAAAATATGTATGTATTATGTATGTCTTAATATTAGAATGGGTTGAATATCATGTTATTTTGCATTTGTGCTGTTAAATCAGTTGCATTATAGTTAATTTTCCCACTACTGCATTAGGTAAACCGACGTACAGTTAGGGCTGTTTTCATAAATACGAGAAAATGTGTTTTATTTGCCTTCCATGACATTTTAATAATACCAGGAGACGACCTCACATTTATCTCAGTAACGGTTATTGATAGCCATAGCAAATGAGCTGTACAGGGTTAGCCTCATAGCGGGCACTTTAGATTTGGCGTGTAGCACTTGTGGGAACTCTCTGTGGGAAAATAATTAATGCCAAAGTCCTCCCTGAGATTGCTGTGTGCCAGGCTGATCTCTAATAGCCCTCCCTCACCATTGAATTCCAATACATAAGCCTTAATGTCATTCATCTACATTGTATAAATAATACAAAGCACTTAATAACTATAATAATGTCGTCTCTTTATAGGCATTTAAATTGTGGCAGTGTTTCTCTCTTAACTTGGCAATGCGGGGATTACAGTAACATAAGGGATACAAACTAAACACAGTAGAATATCGAAAGCATGAATTCTGTTTAATCTCTTTGCTCTTAAACCTTATGTTGAGTACTGTGTGCTTGTTTCTCAGTAAGAATTCTGCACATACTTATTTTAAGATGTCTCCACTGGAACCAGCTACTTCAATTACATGCTGCGG
Source organism: Periophthalmus magnuspinnatus (assembly GCF_009829125.3). Lineage (NCBI taxonomy): Eukaryota > Metazoa > Chordata > Actinopteri > Gobiiformes > Gobiidae > Periophthalmus > Periophthalmus magnuspinnatus. The sequence goes on from NC_047142.1 coordinate 19,970,355, forward strand.
CTATCCATATTCCTGTGAAAGAGGCCCTTGTACTCAATCGTTTCTGTGACATAGTCTGTAAACCTTTCTCAGTGTATAAGTATTGGGAAGGCTCCTTTGTAATATATAACGCATGTGCCTGCTGTTTGTACTTTCACTCGTCTGATATCAGATAAAAACTTCTTTCAACCCTCTACCTGGTCTGGAATCGCTTCCTTCACAATTACAAATTCCACACTTATAGATTATACTGTAAAGAATCACATATAAAATCAATTTTCATCTAGTCAGGCACATTGTTTGCTAAGAATCATTTGGTGAGTCTATATATAGTGATTTTTTTCTTCTCAAAGTTTTAAGTATACAGTGAGTTTGACTGTAATATTTATGATGAAATGTGTACGTGGATCAGAGCACTTCAAAACTAGGATAAAATGTATTGCTTGATTGGTTTAAGATAGTCTTTTCTACAAGACATCATTATAAAGCGCTGTGTAATATATAAATATGCCCCATACAGTATCATGAATAATGTAAATATGGAAAACTTGATTTTTATAAATGCCCCAGTTTGTCCTTGGGAGACATCTATAGCATTTTATATGAGAATAATAAGTACAAAATAAGTACAAAAGTCCATATTTCTGTTCACTATTGAAGTCTTTAAGTGCAGTTATGTATTGGGCAGAATGTATGCCGTGACATATACCTATACAAAAATAGCTATACAAAATGTAATAAAAAGTCTGGTCAAATATGTTAAGGATGAATTGTAGAATAAAAGTGGTTGTAAGTACTGACATACCTTTATAATAAAAAACAAGTCAAATTCTGTTAACATATCTGATTCACAACAACCTGCCAAATTGCTAATGGTCCTCTGACACTTGAGCCCAAAATGTTAGAACCGGCCCTGATCACCTGTCAAAATAATAGCACCCATCCGTCATATTGATCTGCAGTAATCAAATTGAAGACTGTAATAAGAAATATTAGCTTTAACTAAAATCAATGAGTCAATAATTGTGTATTGACTGACCCCTGACGTCAGACAATTTATGACTCAGAGGAGCAGGACATGAAGAGGAAAGAGAAGCATGGTTCAACAGGACAAATTAAACAACAAAAAACACAGATTCAAATGTAAATCAAATCCTTTCTCGAATGTATCCTCAAATCCCTGCCTTACGTATACTTCTGCTTCCACTGATATTCCTAATTAAAGGTACACTATGTAATTTTTCAGGTGAGGTCCGCCACCTGTTCGTCTTTATGAAGATGTTATTGCCTAGAATGTTCCAAAGTATGGCATTAAGCATACCTATCTCCATGGCTCACGGTAAGAATGTACTTTTTCAATCTATTCCTTTAGGAAGTGTATTTCCATAATGTGGAATATTCTAGGCGAAGCAATAACATCTCCATATAGACGAGCAACAGACTCCATCAGAAAAGTTACATAGTGCATCTTTAATTTCAAGATCTTTGAGCCAGATTAGAATGTTGTTACCTCTTTAAAACATACCTGGAGTTATGTTTTAATTTTTTATTTTTATTTTTTTTTCATTAATTGCATTTCGCTTATGTTGCGTTCAATAGGGACTAAACATGGAGCTAAACCTGGACTAGACAAAGACTAAACCAGAAGTAACAGGACCAAAGTCGACATAACTAAACTGGAGTCAAACCAGAACAAGTGAACGCACCCATAGAGGTCAATATATAAGCTTACCATGACTGATGATTAGGAAATATCAGTAAATGGATTTGTGTGCTTTACTTCTAAGGTGCACTATGTAACTTTTCATCCATCTTTTCATCTCCAACTTATCTTGCGATCTCCTCATGGTTACGACCCTGTCAAAGACTTACTTCTGAATGTCAGTTTCCATACATATAGAAAAGCATGATTCAAAACAATACAGTACAACTTCACAAACCTGATGTGATGTGTAGTTACGTTTATTTATTTATTTTTGACAAGATTCATGAACACAGAACAAGACGTCAGTATGCATGTATCCACTATACTTAATGCACATTTCACATATTTGTCTTATTTAAGCTCGAAAAGAAGCGTGAATCCCACCCTTGTCTTCCATTAGCACATAAGTTAAATACTTTGTTTACGCTTCCTTTTCAATTGAACAGAAAGCAATGAGAGCAGGGACTCAGAATGTCCAAAAATGAAACAGAAGCAGGTAACACAGTGATCTAAATATGTTATGTGTTAGCAATTAATACCCCATTGCAGTGTCATACCCCCACTTTAAAGTACATCATTAAACATTGGATTACCAGTCTATCTTACTAATGAAAAGTATTATTATTTAGCTTTTTTTTCTTCTGCATCTATAGCAAATATCTCTATATCTGGAGAATGCTCTTAACTTTTTCCTTTGAGACTTTTGTAGCACACGATATATGAGGATGGCTTCACCTTTTGGTTTCACCTTGAGCTGTGTGCCATTCCATATCCCACCTCTCTGAACTGATCCGAGCTGGTGAGGGTGAGGAAGATAACATGCCCTCCGTCTGAGCCTTAATACAATCCTGGCTTTTACTGCAGCATGTTTTAGGCTGCACTCGGGGCCAGATCAGCTGCGCTTCTCATACATGGACAAAATAACAGCGGGATGAATATTTTACTGAACAATACAAGAAGCCCATTCAATTTTCTCACCTTTCTCTGCCTGATGTCCGCACACAAACAGCGCACACGATATGGATCCCGGTCTGAATAATTGAGAGGCGCAGAGCCATAAAACGAATAGCAACACATTACAGTGAAATAGGGAGCAGGAAATAGCGGAACGCCCAAGGATTGCCTACAGGTCTATAGTTATAGCTCAAACAATATGAGGCGGAGGACACACAGTAGCAGTAGCGATGTGTAAGAATTACAAAGATTACTATAGTAGAAGTAAAAAGTGGTCGTTACTCAAGTTTAAGGGGGAAATATTATGTAAAAGAGACAAAGTTTAGATGTAGCAGCAGCCTAATAGAATAAATAGTATATAGAAACCCCTCACCCATTCACATACACTTATACGCCAGTTTACGCAGACACCGGGGGCGAGGTGGTCTAATTGTCTTGCCCAAGGACACAACAACAGTATTCATCTGTGGGAACTAGTTGTAGAATTGCACTGTCAACCGGTGGGTCAGATTCTACACAAAAACAAAACAAAAAGCTTATGTGTAGTATATAGTCAGTAGTTATTCCTTACTTACCATATGCATCAGAGTATTTATTCAAGTAATTAGCCTTTTTGCAGTGCAGTTTTCCAAAGCTAACAACAACTACCATGCTAACTGTGCCCTTTCTGATCACAGCAGGCTTATTTTGATCTCAAGAGCTGCTTATACAATCCAAATTTTGCTCAAATGCATGAGAAAAATCTGTTCCAGGACCTTCAATGAATGAATACATGAACACAATCCCCACACACAAAAGCCACCCTCAAAAGTACTATACATTCTGAAAGTTATCCAAGTATAATGTGACGCGATACACATTGTCAAGCCATAAGGATGAACATGGCTTTCCTCCCAGCTCTCACGAAACCACAAGATGTCTGCTCTCAGAAGGCTCCAAGTGAAATGAACTGGAACAAATGTGACTGGAGGGTTTTTCCACTGCATTTAAAATTACTCCCTAATAAATTATGTATACACAAATATTGGCTTAATGTGTAACCAAAAAATATGTGACTCAGGGAATTTGGGGGATGCCGAAAGCAGATTTAGATGTGGAGAGGCGAGAGAGAGAGTTCTAGATTATACAAGTATTTTCACCTGTATAATAAGCTGTGTTGGGAAGTAGGGTGTAATAGACTAAAGAAATTCTGATTAAAACTAATAGCTCTCAAAATTATTATGTATCTCTATGTTTCTGACACAAATTGCACTCACGAGACAAGTTCATGCAAAAAACAAAACTATTTATAAAGAAAAAACTAACTTGGAATGTATTTATATGAAGATAGATTCAACTTTTTATATACAAATACCAAAAAAAAAAAAGCTAACTCACTCACTGACTTGCCCCCCTATATTGGGGGCAAAAGCGTTTTTCCAATGATCCAAAGGTTGGCGGTGTGATTCCAGCTCCACAAATGAATGCTGTCATTGTGTCCTTGGGCAAGACACTTAGTGAGTGAGTGGTTCCTTAATATAAAACATTCTGAGGGCCTTGAAGGTGGAAAAGTGCTATATAAAGGCCTATACTAAAGACCTACAGCTCTGTTGGGAAGTAAGTAAAAATATACCAAAAAATGCATATTCAAAATACTAATTAACCTTTAAAGAGTTAGCGCGTTCTCGTAGTTTAATTGGACGGCACTCTGCAAACTTTTAATTTTCTTAAATCAAAGGAAAACATTGCAGAACTTAATCATGCATTTTAGGCTTCAAACTGGTATTAGCAAGAAAAAAGAAGACACTTTTTTTCCCTTCTCCAATTTGTGAAATAAATCCATAACAGACGGCGCAGTAAAACATAAAGCTTTTAAAATCTGGTCATTTTGTTACGCTATAATGTTATTCAGCTTAATGGGGAAGTATTCTAAGTATTATCATTGTAGTATCAACATGCAGTACTATGTTTTCACTATTGGAATATGTTACTGAATACATTTTAATGCAGGTATTCAATATTTGCAAGTATTTTTTCTATATCTAATCCTTTTGCTTATAGTTGTGCATCGGTGCTTTGTGTGTCTTGATTGTGTGTAATGAAATTTGTAATATTACTTTTTAAGGTTAATAACAACACAGCTTTGGTTTGCAGTGGAAACAATACATAGATATTCTCTTCCATTGTTATAGTTCACTGTGATGGAGTGGGCGAGTGGAAATATATATTGAAAACACATATGTCATATATATGCCGTCCTTCAAACGGGTTACTCTTTCAATTATAAAGTCAACATACCTGTGTGTATATATATATATATATATATAGGATTGAAAGAATGGGGAGCAATGCCATCAATTATGAAAACTGTCCACCCACCATTGATATTAATAAAACTGTGCGTCCACTATCTAATTAGTATAAATGCAATAAATGACTTTTCAGGCGTCTCTCAGCTCAAAATATGGATTAATATATACAAAAGATCATAATAATAAAGCAATTTACAAAGGCAAACAGAACAGTTTCATAAGACTTTATAACTTTACTTGGAAATTAACTTGAAGCACAGTTTATAATTCAACTTTACTGCAACAGGCACCATTTACAAGGTAAGATAAATCCACATTTCCCCCCTGCAATTTAGCTAAATTGGTCAAAATAAGTCTGCTGCGTGCTGTCTGCATCTAATTATGAAGCTTTTATTGTGCGATAATCAGGAAGTGTGCTTTAAACATGCTAGTTGCTGTTAGCTTTACCATGATTGCAAATTCCTAATTATGCTAGGAATGCATGAGGTAAGTGAGGGATAAGTTTGAACCACTGCAAACTGTTTAAAATGGACTACAGTGCTTTTAATTTCTTGGTGATTCATTAATATTTCACTTAACAAGATTTGTCATAGGCCAGAGAACTAATCATAATAATAATATAATAATAATAAAAAGCCTAAAGAATTTTAATTTACAAAGGTTTGTGAAAGACTTCTTAAAAATGATTTGAGGTCTGGAACTATTTATTCACAAAAAGACAATATTAGTTATTTTGGGGGATGTATTCTTGCTGCATGGCTAGCTCTGTTTGTTGATGTGATGAAAATGTCTAGCTGGGTGGAACACTGGGCATAACCTTCAAAACTCCTTTGGTAACTTTGTTTTTGGACTTTCTTTTGTCATTTCAACCTTGTTTTCATCATTCTTCAAAAGACGTTTGTTTGCCTTTGCCATTTTTCTTTCTAATGGAGGCATAATACTGACTGAACATTCTGAAAAAAACATTGCATAGTCAACAAAAAGTCCAAAACAAATGGAAAACATAACCCATTTTCATTGACTAGACATTATTTTTGGTGCTTTCTGGGACAGTACAGTATTGAACAGAAGGAGACAGCTGGTTCTCCACTATCTCTTCATATATTTTGAGCTGTATCTTCGTCAATTATTTACCCCCCAGAGCTATTTATGGGGATATGCTAGCTCTTCAAATATGCATGATGTCTATGGCGGACGTGATGTCAGTGCTGTCTTCTGAAGTCGCAGTAGTCACATGACGCAGGGCCTTAGACACACAGTTATAGCCCGATGTGTGATTTGTTTGTGATGGGTTATAGGCGTTTGCGTGACCTACTCAAGTTAACAGGCTGCTGACGAATCATATGCTGCATTTGCTGTATGTGTGGTACTTCTTAAAATAACAGCTGAACTAAATACGGAATACATACGCAGTCGTGGTGAACTGTGTCAAATAAGCAGCCATTGCCAGAGAGAAGGACAAATATTGTGATGTAAGAGTACCGTACCATTAGTTTTAGATAATTACGTAAAGGCGCAGTACTGTTGTAACTTATCTGGTGGAGGGTTCACGACCTGCTTGTCTGCATAGAGATGTCAGTATTTTGCCTTGAATATATGGCCTTAAACTTCTATCTCTACACAGACACCCACCCACCACCTGTAATATGGTATTGCGGTATAGTTATAGACTGCACTGTATATAGAAGTGTACTAAGGGAGTGTGACGTCACCCACAGCGTTCGGCTCCAGTCAAATGGTATGTGGCAATTTTGGAGCCGAGTCCCATATTTGCAATTTCCGACTACGAGTATCATTGGGACCGAAGAGCCAATCTAGAGCGAGGCTGATGAAGGTAACGCCCCTTCCCGCCCACGCCGCTGGTTTATCAAGGGGCGGGCGCTCAAACCTGTTGTTAACACTGTAGCTGGGGCGACAGAAGGGACAGAAGGCGCCTGTTTTGTCTGTTATTAATGTTCATATCTTGATTTATGGATACAATAGTGAAATAAAAATACCTGCATCGTGTAGCACGGGTTAAAACGACTATTTTAAGACCAAAATGATGAGCCTGACAGCAGCAGTTACGGAGGCGATGCTCACTTCCTGTTTGGAACGCAGTGGCCGGCAGGTTAGCTACTGTATGTCCATTTATATATACAAGTAATTTGATCTGACAGACCAAAACGGTACAGATGCTGGTCTTTCAACTAAACACGCGGAACGCAAATTCAAAATAAAATTACATTCAGTCAATGTGCAGTACATTACAAATGATATTAAGGGATTGGACAGTCTGATGACCTGGCTTAAGATGACCATATTTCCCATACAAAAAGTTAAAGATATTGAATGTGATCAGTGCAAGTCTTGCATCACCACACCTCTCAAAATGGACCCATGACTCAATCATCTTCACTAAGGTCATTTTATTAAGGACTTAACAAATGTGGATACGAATAATGCTATGATATAATGCTAGTGTAATATAGGCTATAGTACATTTAAACATTGAAATTCAGAGCAAAATCAACATTTAAATAGCTTGATTATTTCTGTATAATGTAATAACCATATATCCGTTTGGTCTCTGAAATAATAAAGTAAAAATCCCATCTGAGACAAGTCTGGCAGTGTGTATATTTTATGTAGATAAAAGTAATGTAAGGATTTGGCAAATGTTCAATCACTTTTAGGGGGAAAATATCAGCAGAGTGAAATTGTGCTAAAATTGTTTGACACACTGATGCAAGTGTAAGTAAAAACACCACAGGGATTGTCATATATTGCGAGTTGTGATATGCGAAAATCAGTGTAACATGCCCTGAATTTGCCTGCTTTTATCACTTCAGGTATTACCAACAGGTCGCAGATGTGTCAGAAATTAGACTGGCTGAGAACTTTCTTTTATGAGTTTTCACTATCCTCACACAAATCCTTGTCAATTTTCTTGCTGTGATAAATGCAGCCCTGTAATCCTTCCATATTCAACCATCACAAAGGTGCACAATGTAACTTTTCTAGTGGAGAGTCTGCCTCTGTCTCCATGGAGACGTTATTGGTTTGAGTGGAACATTCATGGAGAAAAGCAAGTACCTCCAAACCAAGTCACATTTCAGATCTGTGGAGAGGCAGCCCTGTATTTATAAGCATTTTTGAGCAATACAAACACCTGTAATTGATGCATGAATATACTGTTGAGCATTCCAGGCAAATATCATCTCCATGGAGACCAGAAAAGTTACGTAGTACACCTTTAAAAACTGGCTTCTCCCATCGACTTTGGAATTTCATTTTTTTTGTTTTTGTTTCATGTTATTTTGGTGGGATTTGTCACAACGACAGAAAGCCAAATTTTCGATGTGTTTGTCGTCACTCATTGACTTACGCAAAGGAAGTAATCTGATTGACTTCCTGTTGACTTCCTGCTGTCCTGCTTTTCTGTGATGACCTGTAGCTCTCGGCAGTGAGTGGGTGGTGTATAGGAAGCTGAGGGCTCATGACTCATGTTTTGTCCATCTGAGACCCATCTGAGCTCCACGTGAGGGGGTCGGTCGGGGCACAGGCTGACCAGCTCCGAGGATCCATCTATGGGCATGAGGAGACTGGACTGTGGCCTCTCTCACGCCCCTTTAACCTGTTCTGCTGGAGCCTGTGGTGTGTTATAATCCTCCCAGCATCTCCTCTCCAGCTCAGAGCAGTGGAGTGTGTGCCCAGACCACTACATGCCTGGATCATGTGAATCAGGCATGAACGGTGCCCAGAGAGACGTCATGCTAACAGCTAAACCCAACTTCTGCTAGGGAATAACAGAGAGGACAGCATCAACCCACTGTCAGTTCAGTACATGGTGACCAGAGGCAGAAAACGTGTTGTGTTTAGAGAAAATGGGCTCTGCAGGTACTTTGTGTCACTTTTCCCGTGGAAGATCCGCTACCTGCAGGTCACCATGGAGATTGTTGTTGTTGCTTTGACTGGGATGTTCCATAGTAAGACATTAGACATACCTATCTTGCATTTAATGTGTGTTATTACTCAAAAATACCTTGAAAAACATGCATTCTTGATACGTGAATGGGGTTCTCTCTCGACAGACCTGCAACTTGGTCTTGATGTCTCCATGGCGTAAGTATAATATCATATAGTGGATCTTTCCAGGGAGCACATTAACAATCAGATGTTTATGATTATTTAGCTGTCAGTTACATTAATCTTTCTTAAACAACTCAAATCCATTTCTATATAAAAACAGGAGCAAATGATACAAGGATTGGTAGAGTGAAGCAACTAGAACTAAACCAAAACCATTGCTACTACCATTTAACCATTTAAGTTTGTTACCAGGGGAGAAAGCAATTTAAGCACAAAACTCCAGTTTGGTTTTCATGAGGGAAAACCACAAAACAGCCAAAAAAAAACCCCCCAAAAGTTGCTTGCAGACAACATTTAAATTTACTCAACTTTTTCATTACAATTTAAATCTCCAGTCTGTGTCGAATTATGGAGCGGAGAGCATGATGTGGGACCTTTGGATCTTCAAGCTGCAGACAGCGACATTTGGGTCTGGCCTATTAGCCGTGACTTTACAGTGGGGAATATGAGTCCCCGTGTGCCCATACACTTAACACTGTCTGCAGCGCACTAATGGGAGAATGGACTGTTAATGCCTGACGTTGGGAGGGAGGTGAAGCCATGTACTTTTCAGTCCCTGTTTTACGTCACCGCGGCGACTGTCACGACGGTCTTTTAAATGTACGCTGGTGTGAATTAAAAGCGTGGTGACCTGTGGATGTTGGTTTCTAATTGGTGGTCTAATATTGGAAAGGCCTCCGGTGTTAAGAAATATAATGAATAATGCCATAGGTTGTGTCCACATCATGGTCATGGTGGAATTTAATGTTGAACTGACAGATTGCACATTTTTTGGGGCTGGTGTAAAGTTTATATCTATAATTATAGGGCCTATCCACAGTTTTAAAGTTCAACGTCTTGTGATTGTTCATTAAAATGGCATGTTTTTGGAGCCAATCCCAAACAAATGGTTCAACATTTGTGGATTGTAAATTTGGATATTTCCTCCAAAAACTTTGAATCTCTCTGGTCCCTGCCCTCCGTATAAAACTTTTTTTTTCTCCTGTCTGTCACACCAACGATACGCAAATCTTCCCGCTATGTAATCTCGACTAAAATCCTCGTCCTCGTTTACTGAGACATTTTGCTTTACAAATTATTCCTCAAATCTGTAATTTCTTTATATTATAGGAGGAATTCAAATACAGAAACTTTTAATACTTTTATGGTTCAGTCTCTACACAGATGATATAAATGAAAGGTCTGTGTGAATCATCACTCTGACGATTTTACTTTCTTATCTATGTCCTTGTAAAAACGAATCTATTATTGTTTTAGCTCAGCCTTCAGTTTAATAAGGCTTGTTTTTATGAATAAAACTTTCTAAATTCTTGCGGTGGAAGAAGTATTTTTTAAGAAGAACTGAAAGTATTAACAAAAGCTTTTACATATAACTACTGATTTAAATCTATGTAACAAGTTCCTGTCATATATACTTCTTTATACAGTCTATGCTACTCTATTGGGGATGATTACTATCAGTACTACAATTGCAACTTCTACATCTCCACATACATTTAATTTGGTACTTTTAATGATAATATACTTTGCCTGTGTTCCAAAGTTAATGCCTTGTATCCGTCCTGTGACAATGACAGATTTAGTCCCACCGTCCCTGCTTGCGGCATTGATTTCAGACACATACACGAAACCAGTCCACACTCCTAACCTGAAATCGATATGGAAATTATATCATGGGACTAAATGCGATCTACATATTGGACTTTCCCATCTCCCCCATGCTCTTGGTTTAAAGGGTTAACTTAGACTAAACTGTGTCTTTTTTGGGTATCAAGTCGAGGGCTTTGGTATGCCCCATTTTAGATGCCTTAATAATTCATCAGTGACATGTTCCCAGGAAATGAGTCTTTTTTAATATATTCCTAATGGCCCACTTAAAGGTTATGTCTATCTGATGGCTGCAGCTGGAGACAAGCTGGCATTTTAATCAGTCCAGAGATGGTAACCCTTGTCTTTTTTTTCACTAAAATCTCATGAGTTATCGATTAAACGGTTAAATTTGCTGGTGCAGTAAGGGATACAACACAGAGCAGTGCACCCAAGACATGCGTCACAACATATGAGGTCATGCAAGGAGCTAGGCAGGTGCAATGGAAAATTCTCTGCAATTTGGAAACACAGTGATCAAATGTGAAACAAAAGCAGTGTTAATCAATCCAGGCTTTGAAGTCTGGTTAAGTTTGTTTACGAAATACAGTTCGAATAATGAGAGTTTGTCAGATGGTGCCATGCAGGATCAAAACGAAATCATTCGTCTGTGAACAATTTTAGTTTCAAAACAAAACAGCAGAAATGTGTATTAAAGGGAACGCACACTAATCACACACATACAAGGTTTATGATTATTTTTGAGACTAGAAAGTTTACAACCCTAACAATCCATTTGCCTCTGTCATTCACTGTTGTGCCTGATGCCGCCTTTCCTTTTGCTTCCATTCTGGAGGGTATACTATTCACTGTTTCTAGACAAAATGTGAGCTTTTACTGCAAAACAACATCAATCATTGGCAAAAGAGCATTTTGACCTGGTGCATAGCCTGAGTTTGTTAGACTTAGACAACACACATTTTGAGAGGGATGAACTGCAAGAGAAATATTTCACAAGAATATCTGCAAACAATGAGTTCTTTCTAAATAGAAATTTGAGGAGAAAACCCATAACATCTTATGCTTATTACCAGTGGAGGAAGGTAATGAAGTAAAAGTAGTAAAGTACTGTATTTAAGTAGAATTTTTAGGTATCTGCACTTAACTTACATTTTATAGTGGGTACTTTTTGCTTTTACTTCACTACATTTGAGAGGAGGTATTTGTACTTTCTACTCGCTACATTTTTGATGAGGACTAAAAAGTACTTTTCTGTCGTAACGGGTGAGTGTAGCGGACCAAGGGATGCAGACTCGGGGCAGATTTACAGTATTTATTGTAACAATTGAACAAAGTACAAACAGCGGGTGATCCGGAGGTGAGCAGGTGAGCAGGTGAGCAGGAAACACAGGGACCGGGGACATGAAGGGACCACAGAACGACAGGCAGACCAGACGGGCATAGGGCAGAGCGGGCAGGAGACATCCAGGGCCGGAGCACGACAGGAACACAGGGACGACAGGAACGCAGGCACGACAGGAACAAGTGAGGACGACAAACACAGCACAGACAGGGTGAGTCCAAGCAGACGATCTCGCACCGAGTGTCTTTCCCCATCTTCTCTTATCCATGGCAGGTGTGGTGATTAGCCAGATGGAGAGCAGGTGCGCGCGGGAGGAGCCGAGAGCTCCGCCCAGCTCCAGGTACAGGCAGGTGAGGGAGGGGGAAGAGCACACAGGGAGGAAAACCAGGAGCGGACAGTGCGGATCATGACATTTTCATATGATTTTGTGGGGTTATTTTTACCATGTTCGTGGAAACATCCTGACTAAAGTTTTTGAGTTCAAGCTTCGGCTTTGAGCAAACAAATACCCAAAATTCATAAGAAAAATTTGATTTGTATTTATTTATTTTATTTTATTTATTTATTTAGAAAAGGGACAGTGCATATTAATGAACATAAGATACATATGTAAATATGCCAGATTTTAGCCACAGGCTAGTTTCCATCTGTTGTCCCTGGACAGGTTGATGGTCACATTTAACATAAAATACCACATACACAAAATACAGTCAAATACATACAGGGCAGGACAGAAGCCAAGTCAAAAACATAAACTCAGGAGGGTTACTACAACTTTTAAAGTGCTGTGTGTATTGCACAAGTCCCAAAGTGCTGTGTTTATTGCATAAGTTCTAAAGTGCTAAGTGTATTGCACGAGTTCTAAAGTGCTAAGTGTATTAGCACTTTAGTATTGTTACTGTTGACCAAAATCTGTATCATTTTTAATCAATATCACTACATTTAACACTTTAATAAATTAACAACACTTGTGTGAAATACTTTGACTTAAAGTACATTTTTAAACAGGTACTTTAATTCTTTTACTTAAGTAGATTTTTTTAAGCAATACTTTTACTGTTAATGGAGTAGTGTTATGCCTCTGTATCTGAACTTTTACTTAAGTAACAAAACTAAGTACTTCATGCACCACTGCTTATTACACAAAGAAGGAGCAGAAGAAGAAGAAGCAGAATAGTACATGAATAGTACATAGAAACTTTTTGAGATTGTGGACATTTCCCTCTCTGGGGACTGCAATCATATCAAATCCGTCCTTTCTTCCCTCTGTCTAGTTTTTGTAAAGATACCACAGGTGTTCAGGGGTCACGGTGAGGTCACACTCTACTGTCTCGGAGAAGAAAGAGTGGCTGATTACAGTGGCCTTTGTAGGTGAAGTGCACAAGACTGAGCAGAGCCAGAGGACAGCTGAGGACTCCTGCAGTATTTCCCATCTGCTGTAAAAACATATGGAGCCGTGCGTAAGACTGACACTCAATCTGAATTTTTAATCTTAGCCCCTCTGCTAACTTCTGTTTTAGTGACAGGGCTTTGCATGTCAAGTGAAAATCTCCCCAGCAAACTGACAGGGCAAAAAAGGCTTGTCACAAGCTCTATTTTTGCTGTTCAGAGACTTGATCTGCTGTAAGTCATGCCCACATGGCTTCAGAATAGTGATGGGCAATACCAGTAATTCTGTTTTACTCCAAATATTGTGATATCTAATGCCAACACCATTGTGTTTTTTAATTAAAATGCATTGAAACTCCTGTACTATTAAGAATTATTTCTTTCAGCCATTATCATCATTGTTGCTTAAACTAATCTAAAAATGAAATATAATATCTCCATGGAGACAAGCAGGTGGCAACAGATCAAGTTATCAGTCAGATCTGTGGAAAGGCAAGCACAGATCACCTTCAATCACTGATTGTATACTTCAACTTGTTTAATCTTACTCCTATGCTGCAAACGTGAAATCTATTATGTTCCACTGAAAAAAAAAAAAATGCTGCTTGCAAGAATCCATTTCACACATGTGGGGTGACAGGTCTGTGGAAGGAGAAAGTGTGATTTAATCTGCTGCAGTAACAGGCCAGGCTCATTCACAGGTCATGAGGATACTGAGGCCTGTGACATGGACAAAGTACTAATGTCGTCATGTGTTATCATGATAGTAAAATTTACTTTAATTTCAACACTAAGAAAAGAGCTTGATACTTGATACCTATTTCAGCATCTTTTTTGATGAATATAACATAAACGTATGCATTAGTACCATACAACAATAAGTTTCACACCAGGCTTTTAAACATTCCAGGCAAACCGACAACATCTCCATAGCGACCCACCTCCTCTAAAGTGATGTAGTGCACCTTTAAAATGCAATGTTCTTAGACAAACTATATTGATCCACAAGGGAAATTACTTAGACACATTAACCTCACATATATATAATAGATATGCATGAGTTATAATAACAAACAGTAATAATTTAAATAGCAAAAATAGTCAGATTTGTCAAATAAGAAACAAATATACAGTTACACGTATGTTGTAAATATAATAAAACATCTAAATATATCAAGGTAATATAAAAGACACAGTGCAAAGTAGAAATGGTAAGACTGACATGACATTAGGTTATCTGTTGCATAACAGTGAGTGTATAAATGAAGATAGCTAATCTGCTAGCCCCACGTTCCAAATAAGACGTGAGCATGGACGCTCTTCTGGCTCTTCTGGCTCCATCAACTCTGGTTCCATTTCACTAACTGCTTCTATCAGGCTCATCATTTTGCTCTTAAAATGTTTGTATTAACCCGCTCTACATGCTCCTGGTGCTTTTATCTGATTTGTCCGTAAATCAAGATATGAACATTGATAACAGACCAATGAGGCCCCTTCTTTTCCCTGAGGTCGCTCCTGCTAGAGTAAGCAACAGGTCTGATTGACGTATTGGGGGGGGGGAGTATTTGTACTTATTCAGTGTTTTTATCTTGCACTTTATCATCACCACAGAAAGTTCCTAGTTTGTGAGCTGTGTTCACTGACAATGGCAATAAAAGTCTTCTGATTCTGCTAGACTCGATGAGCTTCATTTGACCCGAGCCGAACGCTATGGGTGGCGTCACACTCACTCACACCTCTATAGATTTATTATCGATTAGTAATCTGTATAGCGGTTCTTTTGCCAATCCTAAACTTAGTACAACATATGGACAAAGAGATATAAAACCTAAATCTCCACACCAGTAGAGAAAATGTCTGCCCATCTCCTCCAGGGGCTTGAAAGGCTAACTCAAAGGTAAATACCAAACGTCCAAGAAGAGAAATACGACTAATTAACTTCCATGACGGCGATTGCTCTGTGATAATATATTAAGGACTGTGAGCTCTAATTGCTTCCTCAGTGACAGGCACGCACAGGCACTAATTAGTGGGTTTATTTTCAGAAAAACAAAGATTTGGAAAAGAGTTGTACCAAGCCAATAAAACAAATTGGTCACAAATGTCTGACTTCTAAACAACTGTTATTGCACCATTTCTTTTTTTTGTCTTTTAACCAACAGAATGCTACATCAGGAACACTTTGAATTTATCCCGAAACAACGATTATAATTATGTTAACTACAACAAACAGGGGTAAAGTGTAACTGCAGCAGCAATTTGGATAATGATTCCCATATTATTTTTCAGTGTTTTTTGCCAGCACAAATGAATAAACAAAGGTAGACGTGTATGAAACCTGACTATTTTACAAACTTGAAACTACATAGACAATGCTACAGTGGTTGAGTGGGAGTAAATCGTGTTTTCCGTCCATAGACTGTTTAAAGAAGTGGATTAAGTGTGACTAAATGAAGCTCATTGAGGCTAGCGGTTACAGGGGCAAAGTTGGAGCCGAGTTCCACATTTGAACTTCCGACTGAGAGCATCATAACAACCAAAGAAACAATCCGGAGCGAGGCTGTTGAAGGTAACGCCCCTTTCCGCCCAAACAGCTGGTTTAGCAGGAAGTGGGTGGGAAAGGGCTTAGCAACACTGTCAAACCTGTTGCTGGTGCTAATGGGATCGACCTCAGGGAAAGAAGGCGCCTGATTTGTCTGTTATTAATGTTCATATCTTGAAGGGACAAAATAGCGAAATAAAAATACCAGGATCATGTAGTTGTGTTAATACGTGCGTTAATATGGACATTTTAAGATCAAAATGATGAGGCTCCCTGCAGCAATTACAGAGGGAGGAGTGACTCAAAAACTTGACTTCAAAACACACTCTTACTGTGAGCAGGTACATCTGACTTGTAACTTAGCTAGGTCATTGTATCTATTGCTTTTCTGTGGATTGATGTCATTCTGTGGACCATTCTGCAAAACTTCAAATCTCCATGGTGACAAGTAGATATTGGACCATCCACCAGGAAAGTTACGCAGTGCACCTTTAAAGCTGTACACATGTGCCAAACAGTTTGTGAGAACTAGGCAATGCAAGTGTATTTGTACAGCACAATTCATACACAAAGTAATTCAAAGTGCTTTACAGAATAAGAAAGACATTTAAATCACAATACAAATAAACCAAAGCATAATCATCATCGTAAAATGTACATTAAAAGAGAAGAGTGCAGAATAAAAACCTTTCAGTCGTATGCACAGCTAAACAGAACTGTTTTGAGCCTGGATTTAAACATTGTCAAAGTAGAGGCCTGTCTCACATCTTCATAAAGATGGTTCCAGGTTTTAGCTGCATAAAACTAAAATGCTGACTCCCCATGTTTAGTCCTGACTTTAGATAGATTTCAATACTTACTTCAGACTACTTCAGAACTGAAGAAACGGCTTGGATGAACAGTGAAATGTTTTCTCTCCAGCAACTTTTTGTCCAGTTGACAGATTTGAATTTTTTCTGTTACTATTCATCCTATTTCATTACTACATTACCTCAACACTAATTTTGTGGTTAAAATAATGTGTTATGCAGCCTTAAAAATCAGGACAGTTCTTCAAAAAATTGAGTTAACAAGTCTTACCTTTGAGTATTTGTTTTTTGGAGATGTCATATTTATGCATGAATCATTATTTACATGTGACGTGTGAACCTTTATCTTAAAATAAGCCTTCTTTAGAATGCTTTCTGCTTGCAAATGTATGCCTTTTTCATGTGTATACTACATTATAATACTATATTATAACAGTCATTTGTATAACACATTATAATCCTCAGTCTCTACGACAATAACATATTGCAGAAGTTATCCATTTCAACAGCCTTTACATACAAAAACATTATAATTTCTCTGGGTTGGCCTGAGAATGCCCTGGAGTCCCACCGGAGGAGCTGAAGGAAGTATCTGGGGTGAGGGAAGTCTCTGCTTAGACTGCTGGCCCCACAACCCAGCCCTGGATAAGCAGAAAATGGATAGATGGAGCATTACAGTTTTTCCATTTAACACACACAAAGCAAATACAACGACGGTTCAAACATGTCTATTTCCATATGACCCTGATTGCTCTATGTATAAACTATGCTAATAAAAATAGCTTAACCCTGCTATTTGCCATAAGACCATAGTTTTGCCTTGACACAAACCGCATTCGTGTTAACACAGAGTAAAGACCTCATAATGTGGCTTTGTTGTGTGGCACAGTTAAACATGCCCTCTGTAGCATTAAAAGGGGATGATTTGCGACCCTAGCGCAGACAAACAACCATTATTTCTCTCTCCCTGTCTCATGAAACATTAATAAAATGTGTAAATTTGAAGCTATGACATAATATAGAGCCTATTAAAACTGAAGCTGTGCAAAGTTTTTAAATTGTTAATACAAAATCGTGCTGTAAATGCTAATTCAGGGGCTCATTTTCAGTCGTTGTTATTCACCAGTGACTAAGGGTCAGTTTGAGGAGGGCCTGGGGGGAGATGACTTCTAAAGTCTGTGTAAAATTGATGAAGGGTATTTTGAATACCCTTCATCGCTGCTCCCTTAATACCACTCTGACAATTATAATACTATGCCATATTAAAATACTACCTGGCAAACTGGTGAGAGAAAATTGTATAGTTTAAAGTTGATATATTTGCTACATATGAAGATATGTACATTGCTCTAGTGAGATCCAGTGCATGTGTTAATATAATAACATTGAAACATTTTGTAGATTTTAGACCACAACTAGTCTTTTCACTTCACATCGCCGCATTACACTCTACCAACTGACAGTAGCTCAGTTGGTATAGCGTTTCCTCACTGATCCGAAGGCTAGTGGTTCTAATCCTTCTCTCGACATAAAACGTCATTGGTTAAGAGGTCAGAGCCACTGACTCACAGGTTGGCCTCCCACAGATGAATGCAAGACATTTAACCCACCCAGTGTCAGCGTACATGTGCATGAATGTGTGTTTGAATGACCTCAGACGGTATGAGTGGTTTCTTGATGTAAAGCGTTTGAGTGGCCTGAAGGTGGAAAAATATTAAGTATATAAAAATATGACTGTTTACCAACCATTTACAGCCGTTTAAATCACAACTAACAATCAATCTGCAGGTTGCACTAAGTAAAGTTCTGAGTCTGTCACCTTGTTTCCATGGAAATGTTATTGCTTTGCCTGAAATGTTCCAGAGTATGTCAAACGTATCCATCTCCATGTCCTAAAAGGTTACAGGTCAGATTTGTCATGAGTATAATATATGTTTTTAAAGATATTTTCAGCAACTAACAGCTGTATTTCAATAGATAGTTATGTTTAATGCCACATTGTAATAATAGGTCAATTTCTTAGTTTTTTTCAAAGGTTGACTCTTAAGTTGTGGGTTAATACACCTCCTTGTTGTACCATTACTTATAACACCAATTATTTTTACTCACAACAAACAACCCCTCTATTGAACCACACAAACACTATAACACACTGTACAGTGGGACATGCGGGCCCATCTGTCTCCATTTAAAGCCTGTCCAGAGTGGTGATAGTGTCTGGGAGGGCAGTGTCTGTATAAGGTTATGGTGCTGGCCTGGCTCTCCTGGGATGAGGCGCTAAAAGGGAAGAACTCCTCCTCTGTCAGAGAAAGAGGTGTGGAGGGTCCCCTATGTGAACCATGAGGGCTTTCCCTGCTCTGCTCTTGACCCCAGACGGTATGGAAGAGAACAGGAGTCTCAACGAGCTCACTAAAATAACATCTGAACATAATTTAGAGGAGGTATTTTACTTCTATGGTGTACTAACTCCTAACACATAACACATTTAGAACACCATGTTACCTTTTAATTGTTTCATAAATGCTAAATTAAAAAAAAAAAACAGTTTCACTTTTATCCTATATCCTGCTAATGAAACTGCTGTACATTGCGTCCGATTTGTGAAGTTGTAGTATATTGTTCTGTATCATGCTTTTGCGTATCTATGGAAAATTGCCGTGCAGGAGCTTGTGAGCTGAGCAAGCTGGGTTCGAATAGGATCGCTAAATTACTCAAGCATGCACGGATGACATTTAAAACTACTTTTTGATGGGGAAACAACATTATAACATGGTGGAAAGCTTGGTTGGTTAATATCCCTGCTTTAAAGAGAAGATAAACTCAACTTTTATAAGCTTTAACCCATGCATGTTATGTATGATTCATGTGTTACCTCATCATTAGCTCATTGAATGTTTGAGTACCAATTCTTTATTATCCTACATTAAGGCTTCAGTTGTCATAAGATTCCCGGTTTCAATAACCTTTGTCCCCACCCACGTATCTGTAATCACTTGTGTTTATTCAAAAAATGCAGACTCCGATTTACATATGTAGGGTTGAGGAATGTCGCATTTTTATATAGCGCTTTTCTACCTTTAAGCCACTTAAAGCACTTTACATGAAGGAACCACTCACCCATTCACACACGCATTCATGGGGGTAAGGTGGGTTAAATGTCTTGCCCAAGGACACAACAACAGCATTCACCTGCGAGTTGGAATTGCGCTGCCAACCTGTGGGTCAGTGGATGTAAGTGCTGAAGCAAGTTTATGTCAAGGGTTGGATGTCGATTCCTGGATCCATTTTTCAAAACAACCCTAATAAAAAACAATATACAGCTGTGCCACATCACCACAAACTTACCTCCGATTTTAATATGAAGAAATAATTTATGTGTATGCTCATTAATTGAAGCTGCTACTCCCCACCTTGACGTTTTAATCATACAACGCTATCTTGTATTGCTTGTCCACAGTGCCCCCCGGTGAACTGGAGCTGAGTAACCTGTTGATGAAGACGTTTCATTTTGTCCTTGAAGGTTATTCGCTGCTGCTGTCAGAGGAAGGGCTGTGCGCGGCTTATATGGTGAATGAGTTTGATTCGTGAGGCTAAAATCACCAGGGAGAAGGTTATATATGTGTTTAGACTGAGCCAAGCCAGCGCCCCGGGTCTATGTGCTAAATCTCATCCACAGGGAGCAACACACGAAGCCCTGGCCTGAAGACTTGGTTATTAGCGGTTGGAAAAGTTATATTTTTCTTTCAATAGTTCTTAAGCTTATTTGTATACTTGCTTTTTCAGAAGTTTATGTTTTGTTTGCCGGTCTGTTGCAAAACTCTGTTACAATTTAAAATGTTATCAGGCAGATATCACTTAGTTCCTCTGATCGCAAAGGGCCAGTAAACTCACAACAAGAAACCATAAATTTTTAAGACTTTGGACTGGAAGTGTATCAAGTCTGGGAATTTATTGCAAATTACTTGGGAGGCAACATGTTATAAAATGAGATAAAACTTGTTGAATCAGTTTTGAGTGCCTAACTTTGATAGAGTGGGTACCATCTTGTCTCCATGGAGATCTTATTGCTTTGCTTTGAATGCTCCACAGTATGACATTTAGCTGATGTATCTCCATGGAGACAAGCAGGCGATGCTGACCCTTCTCATTCTGGATGCGGACTATTTGAGCTGTCTCCTGTCACTTTATAACACCTGTCACTTGCACTTCAAACAACCGTAATTAACCTACTTGTTCTACCCTACTGTATATTTGTATTTGTATATCAAACTCAATGTTTTACCTTATCTTAATGCATGCTCTTAGCTTTATTTCATCAAAGTTTTTATTATTCTATTAACATGGCCCCATAACCACAGGCTGTATATATAACTGGACATAGCTAATCTGCATGGGTGCGCTTCAACTCTGGCTCCAATTCACTTTGTATTAAAAAGCTGTCACCTGTCTCTTTGTTACTGCTTTAACGCTTGTTATTTCGGTTTTAAAATGTTCATATTTATCCACGCTACATGATCCTGGTACTTTTATTTCACTATTGTATCCATAAATCAAGATATGAACACTAATAACAGGCAAATCAGGCACCTTCTTTCCCCAATGTTGATTCCGCTGGCATTAGCAACAGGTTTGATAAGCACTTTGCTAAGCACTCGCTCCATGCTAAACCAGCGGTGCAGGCAGGAAGGGGCGTTACCTTTAACAGGCTCACACCAGATTGGCTCTTTGGTTGCTAAGGAACTAAATTCGCCTCTATAATTGCTAACCTCGATGCTATGGGTTATGTCACACTCCTTTAGTCCACTTCTTTATACAGTCTATGACCATAACACTGAAGCAAGTTCCTAGTTTGTTGACAATGGCAATAAAACTTATATAAATCATTGTTTTTCAAGGTAATTTTGAGCATTAAAAACACCTGTGACCGAATAAAGGCAAGACAGAGAAATGTAACGCTATACTGTGGAACATTCTAGGCAAAGCAATATCTAAATAATAAATTTTTCCCTGCTGAATCATTGAAAATTCAAAATTCACTTATGCATATTCTAACAAAAATAAAACTGCCCTTCCTGAATACTCAAAAGATTCAGTGATGATGATGTTTATAGTCTATTCTTTCTATTAAGGTGCTGTGTCTTAGCTTTGTGCATTTGTGCTACAGTAGAATCTACAGTGGCTGGGATATAGAGTAGAGATGCGAAAATGCACTGCAGAGGGAGAGTGACTCATAACTGCGACGACAGGAGACAGGCGGCCATCTTGGATCTACTGAAGCTCTGGTCTCTGTAGTGGGACAGAAGGAGTGGAGCACGTGCAGTCTGTGGTCCAGCCTGTGTAATCCTCCCTGCTCATCAGTAACACTAATCTAATGAAGATGATAATTCTGCTCTAATGCCAGTGCAAACAACACAAAGGCCATGAGACAGTGGAGGACCAGTCTGATTCATTCTTATATTGCGCTCATATGCTGCAAGAAAAAGGGCAGAATCTGTATACAGTTTTCAGTCTTGAGACTAAGTCTTGCCAAAATGCTATGAAGAAAGACTTGGAACAAGATTTTGTTAATTACAAGCAATATTGTGTACATTTTCTGGTATTTTTGCCAAATTAATTTTATTGTTTAAGTTAAGTAACAAAGAATAGTTAGTTATACCAGACAAAAATGGACACTGCAAATTATTAATTGTCTCTCTCAGGGCAGCAGTGGCTCCATTGCAAATTGTCTTTATGTCCTTAGGCAAGACACTTCATCCACCTTGCCCAGGGTGAATATAAGTAGTTTGAATGTATGTAGTGTGTGAGTAAGTGATTGATGATGGTCTGAGGGGCTGATGGCCCAGACTGGCTATCCCAGAGCAGCTGTGTCGATAACTTCCACCACCAAGTATGGAGTGAATGAATAGTGACAAGTGTAGCTCTTGGAGATGCTTTGTGAAGTCTGTAAAGCACAGTACAAGTGTCAGGTATTATTTATACTACTAATATTTATCCATGCTATTTGTCCATATTGAAAATAATTTACCATCTGACCAGTACAATAAACTGTACTCACCAGTCTTTAATGTACACATTTACAAAAACACCCAAGTTATTATAAGGAAAAGATTTGGGACAAAGAAATGAATGGGCCTATACTTCTGGACATTTTAATCACAAAGTTACATCTTGTATGCAGGGTTGTACACAAGATTTTAAAATGCTGAGGTGCAAATTAATTTGTTAAAAAAAATAAAAAAAATAATGTGTAACTTTTCTACTATATTCAAGAGGCTCCCTGAATAAAGTGCTCAATATGTGTCTTGACATGTAGCAGATAGAGCTACTGTTGAAAACAGGGGGTCTGGTGTCCCACCCCCAGGGATTTCTTTTAAAATGATGTAATTTCATGTAACCTGGTGGTGTTTTGGTATTAAAATTTTAATTTTCACCAACTCTTACAATTGTAGTTTCTTGTATGTTTTTTCCTTACAACAACTGTAGGAATATGGACGTCTGTGTTGTGCAGTATTATACTATCCTTCTATCCTTCCTGAACTATAAAAGCCTAATCAATGACAGGTCTAAAATACCTGTCAGTTCGAGTTAGCATTTGAGTAGCTGAGAGCAGCTTTCGTCACGACAGCACAAGCGGAAGTGTGGAGTTCAAAGTCTTGCACTTTACCAGGAAACGCTAGCATCAAACAAACTGTGCATACTGCAACATAATACAACCTCACCTAAGACTGCAGGGACCAATTTGTAGCAAAGACATGACAGGTGACATACAAACTCCACTTGCTTTTATGTAAGTATTTTTGTGCGCGATAAGAAGAAAAGAGGAGGTAAAGCGCTTGGGAGACAGCAGTGAGACAATATTGATATGTATGTGTGGCCTGGCTGCAGCACAGGGACATGAAAAGGTCAGAGGAGTGAGAGCAATACTGATGACCGATCGATAAAACCAAACACAATCATGCTTAATATTCACTGGGCTTCCTCCACAAAATGCTCACAAAAACTGGGAGGGATAAAGCTAGGGGTGATGACAAAGTAAACAATGAAGTGGCCGCTGGGAGTTATACTATATACTA
Source organism: Periophthalmus magnuspinnatus (assembly GCF_009829125.3). Lineage (NCBI taxonomy): Eukaryota > Metazoa > Chordata > Actinopteri > Gobiiformes > Gobiidae > Periophthalmus > Periophthalmus magnuspinnatus. The sequence continues at coordinate 19,994,178 of NC_047142.1, forward strand.
CTACTACTACCACCTTTTATCGTTTGGAACATGCTATATTTGCCCAAAACAACATATTAACATGTTTTATAAGTTTCATTTTTGTTTAGATGCTCTGAGTCTACCCTCCCTTTGCTCTCTGTGCCATTTTCCCAGAATTACTGAAACATGCGTGAATGAAACAACAATATTACTTCTCTGTCTGGAATGTACCACTGTATGACATAAAATAAACGTGTATAAATTCTGTTACATGTATTTTTACTGCTACAAAAACACCTCTCAAGACATACATTCTCACTGGGATCGGAGCCTCGCGATGTAATGCTCTACTTTGGAACTTTCAAGGCAAAGCGATAACATCTCCATTGAGACAAAAGTTATGCAGTGTACCTTTAACTTCAGTGTTGATTTTCAGAAGAAATTTATTGCAATTGGGGAAAAAAAGCTATTCTGAAAAGTCGACATTACATAGGGTAAACTGGTCCCACAATGGCTTGACGAGGATGGAAAAGTGTCTTGCCCGTGGACACAACAGCTGCTCTTTGGTTGATGGGACGCTATGTCACTGTCACTCCTTTAACTAAAAATTAGACTTGTGTTTATCATTCATCACGGTCAATATTTTTACTTTAAGCTACATTTGGCTGCAAATGTGATATCGCAAAACTGATTTATTACCTTAATTTATACCAAATGCTGCAGACAGACTGGATCATTTTGAGTCCTCGGAAAGAAAGTCCCCAGCAAAACATCAAGATTGCAATGTAAGAATTGAACAAAGCAATGATTCACAAAGCCACTTAAACGTGTGGGACTTGCAAAGGGTTATGGGAAGGTAAAACATTTGTATTAGCTGTTGTCTGGCTCTGTGTCTTTAGTATTCAGTGTGTCAGTGTTCAGAGAGGGAGCATGGACTTAGGCACTGAACTCTTGTTTATCTCAGTGTTAAATGTCATGCATTAAAACGTTTTTTCTTTACTAATGGAATCTTTTGGAGGTCTCTGGAGACAAAGTTGTTAGTGACCACATCTTGAAATCCCGATTAAAAAAAACCCCACCAGTATCTAAATGAATGAGTATATCTACAATGAAGTTCTATATATTACTGAGTTACACGAATATATCATAAGATCCTGGGTTTGATTCCCAGACAAGATTGAGCTTTTCTATATAATTTGCATGTTCTTTGTGTGTCAGATGGGTTAAACTTTCCCCATCAACCTATAACTATCACCTAAGTATTCACCATCACCTCCAACTAGGTACTCCTGGCCAAGCGGCACCCATAACACCCATGTATTTTAGTCTATTTTTGGACTGAAATCCAACACAGCGGGGCTTTAAAGTTGCCCAGATAACGTTTTATTATCTGTACCATTTTTAGCTAAAGGTGAACTACGTAACTTTCCTATTGAGGGAATCTGCTTGTCCCCATGGAGATGTTTATGGTTACCCTGGAATGTTCCGCTTTATGTTTGCGTCACCTCACCACAAAGCAGATCTGCAACTTGCCGTAGTGGCCTCATCCGGGTGTCTCCATGGAGCTCAATTTAATGCTGTACTGTGAAACATTCCAGGTCAAGCATTACAGTTGATTTAATATTTGCACACAATTTGCTCTTTATATTTGTTGTATGCAATAATACAACTTTTTAGTGTACATTTATGTATCCCTAATGGTAAATATAAATTATCTTCTTTTAAATCAGCAAAGGTAACCAGCATTGCCAATATATTCAGCTAAATCAGATTAAGAAAACATTTGTTACTTTCAATTTCTTATTAGCTCTGTTCTAGTGAGTGCTCTGCCTCAAATCTCCAAATCTAATTAAGTATCCAATTAATCACTCCCACAGTACGGCTGCCTGTGTCTCGTTTAATATTATAACCAGTAAAAAGGATGGAGCTTGGTTAATTATCAGGTGCTTCTTTTGGCTTGTGTGTGTAGCAGTGTTGAGGTAGTATTTTTTGGCCGTCCTTGTACCGTCCGGTTTAAACCAGATTCTGTGGTCCCAGATAGTCCTGTTTGGCACCCGAAGATCAGATGTAGTCCAGGACACAAGCTGAGACTGTGGAGCGCTAAGGCCAAATGACCCAAAGGAAGAGACACTACTGCGTTTAGCAAGACACAAGTTACACTTCAGGAGCTAAGATGTAGAAATAGACCAGTGAGATCATTATTTGCTTGGTAAATTTCACTATGTTCAGACTGACTTGGAAGTGAAAGCGATTCACGAGTTAACCACACTAAAGTTCATTCCAATTTTCGCAGAGAAAACTTTAATACCAAAAGGTTATAAAAAATGTCTCTGAAAAATGTCTTATCTGAAGGATTTGACAAAGTTTTATAGGTAAAATTAATTAACTATAACGTCCTATTTGCAGTAGTGGATGTTTTTGGTATATGTAATTTATTTAAGTAGATTTGCAAGTCGATACTTTTTCCACTGACTTTACAATAATTGAAAGCAAGTATCTAACTTTCTACTCCACTACATTTTGAACTAGACTGAAAAGTAAAATGTTTCATGTTGTTGTTGTTGTCTGAGACCTGCTGAAAAGGCTGCAGGGTTTATTTTTAACACATTTGTAGTCTGAGCAAATAAAAATATACAAAGAAAAACAGCTAGCCAAAAAACTATTCATTTGTTTCTGTTGAACAAAATTTAACACAAATCTTTATCAAAATCAATGCGTTTGAAGCTTCATTAGATCTCAAAATCAGTGCAAAAACTTTTACTTTTCCTCTATAATATATATTCATGTGATACTTTTACTTTTACTTGAGTATTTTTTGTTCTGGTATATGCACTTTTACTTAAGTAGCACAATTAGTACTTCTTCTACCACTTTTGTTTATGCATATAACATTTAGAGATTATAATTTTGTATATATTTTACAAAGGATCATTTTAAATTTTAATATTTATTAAGTCTATATGTGCAACCTAAGTGTGTGCAAATCTAGATATTTATATAAATGTATATATTCATATTTAATACAAGACTTTTTTTTCTGGTGGAGGGTCAGTCACCAATATGTGTGGAGATATTATTGCTTCACCTGAAATGTTCCACAATATAGCATTAAACTCACTGCCATGGAGACAAGCAGGGGACAAAATGCCTGTAAATGAATAGTATATAAATAGTTTAACGCCACTCAAAGCAATAACATACATTCATGGTGGCAAGTGGGAGACACACTCACAACCAGAAAAGTTACACAGTGCACCTTTAAAAGGTCCTATATTACACAAAATTAACTCTCGTGAAGTTTAAGCAATGTTATTATGCAGTTACCTCATCAAAAACATACCTGGAGTTGTGTTTTGTTTCATTCACACATTTTGAGTAACACTTTATTATTAGTCTGTTACATCTACAAAGCTCAAAATGCTCTATTCCACGTTGTGATGTCGTGAAGCAGTTTTCAATTTTATCAGCTCCTTTTACCTTTTTTTTTGAGTGTTTTGTGTTTGAGAAAAGAACTCAGACTAAATATGCAGGATTTGTTTCTTTTCATAACACTGGTCAGAAAATAGCCTATGGGCCCTTTAAGAGTGCCAGGAAGTAGATTTCTTAATCCAAACACTATGACATGGCATTTTGTTCAGTCTTAAAGTGCATGTTGTAATTATTATTCATACTCTAATGAAATATGGATGTGCCGATGAGTGGGTTGAATAAATAATGGTAATTGTAACGCTTCAACAACAAACACAACAATTATTAATCTGATGCCTATTCAGTTGTTAAAGTAAAACAGGTCATGGGAGAACTCGCAAACTACTTCTTTCAAATGTCAAAAGTGAGAAATGGAGTAAATGATTCATGCTTTGAGAAAACTGTCAGAATAAGCCTCTTTGACGACTGAGTAAGACTATTTCAGGCGAAAGGACACACTTACCTGATCCACTACTGAAGTTTAAACAATCAAAGGAGCCCGGAGATGAGTGCTGTGACATGGGCTTAGTTTTCTTCATTTGTACAACACTGGAGGAATAAGTAATAGTAAAAGTAAAAGGAAACTGCTTTAAAATTACTTATGAATACTTATCCCTACAACTTCTACTGGTGGTTTTCAGATTCCAGGATGATGATGTCATACTAACAGATGGAGGAGTAAGAGCCAGTTTTCCCAACTCAATACATGTTTTGTTTTTTTAACTAACTCATTTCTCCACAGATCTGACCTGTAACTTGGTCCATTTATATCCCCTGTTTGAATCCATGGAAATGATTGGTTAGCTCACTTGTCCTTGCAGTAGGAAGGCTCTAGGTAGGTCAGATTCCTACGTATTTCTGTTACATTTATGGATGCAACAGCTCAGGATCCCTCTGTATTCACAATCTTGATTTGTATTTGTGTGCAAAATGAAACTTAACAAAGCACTTTCAATGGTTAATATTTTTATATAGCGCTTTTCTATCTTCTAACGTTTAAATCAAGGAACCACTCATTCATTCATTCATGCATCAAGTGTACACAGACAGTGGGGGTGAAGTAGGTCAAATGTCTTTCCCAAGAACACACTGACAGTATTCATCTGTGGGAGCTGGAATCACACCACCAACCTGTGGGTCAGTGGATCTGACTGCTCTCCCAGTGATGTTTATGTCAAGAGCTGGGTTCAAACCACCAACCTTCGGATCAATGGAGGAACACTATACCAACTGAGTCACACTTTATGTCTGATTTAACAACTTAGAATGACGTATTACTGCAAAATGTATGGGGTATTCCACAGATGGCTTTCTTATGTGGAGCTGATTAAACGATCAACAGGTAGGGTTAAGACAGATTTAGTGAGGAATGAAGATATGAATTTATAAAGGCTGGGCTAATATACTCAATATTTGATGGAAAGTGAGTGAAAACAGGATAAGAACACTTAAGAGAGTAATACAAGATTGTATTTATATAACAAAAGTGCTACTATCAGTGAAAAGTTGCTCTCACTTTTGTGGTGGAGGGTTTGCCACCTGTTTGTCTTTATGGATATGTTATTACTTTGACTAGAATGTTCCACAGTAGGGAATTACGCTTAGATACCTCCACTGAGTCATGCAGGTGACGCCAACAGGCCGAGCAACAGGTCAGATCTGTGGAAAGGCAACTCTGGTCACAGTATAGGTGTAGGGATTTTGAGTAATAAAAAGACCTTTTGTAAACAAAAGGTAGATCAGTTTCAATCCTATAATATGGAACATTTGAGGAAAAGCAAAAACATCTCCATGGAGACAAGAAGATGAAGGCTATCTACGAGGAAAAAGTTACATAGTGCACCTTTAAAAACCTTTAAAAATCACACACAGCATAGCAATAAAACACAGTATAGTAATAAAATCAGACAAAATCATCCATTTCAATTATAAATATGCTTTTGGAAATAAAAATGCTTAAACCGATCCTTCCAAGCTGAAGATGTATGGATTTTGAATGCAGTTAAGATACATAATCAGATGCAGCATGCTACCTCACAAATGCCTTTTCCACACTGCATTGTCTACTTGCATAATATGATTTACATCGGACGCTGGGTTCAAACCGCCAGCCTTCAGATCAGTGGAGGAACATTCTACCAATTGAGCTACTGTCACACTTTACTTCAAATGTAACACCTTACAGTGACGTATTACTCCAAAATGTATGACGTATCCCACTGAGGAATGACTCAAAATTCGACCAAAATTACACCACCAGTCTCAAATCCCAAAATAATTCCTGGTAATTACTAATATGTTCTAATTACAGCATCATTTTAATAGCTAGACACCTCCCCTGCTTCCATTCTATATATACTTTCCTGCACCGTTTCCATGTGGATGCAGTTTATAGCATGAGCAGGTACCAGATGTTTGAACGCTTCCTACTCATTGTTACGTACATCACACTCACTTCTCCCAGAGGACACATCTTCTTCTGGTGTTTTCAGGCCACAGCTACTTCCTGTGGCCAAGTTCAAAGGTCATCTTGGCTCTGTCTTGCTTGCGCCGTAATTAGCCAGTCGTATAGCAGTGCACACAGATGCTGAGGTGAGTGTCACTTAGATCTATGGAGCTTTGAAATCCACCAGAGTGAACATGTGAGTAAATTAGAGAGACATCAGGATGGTTAGTTGTAATTATGATTAGGTTAGATTGGGTTAGTTTAATATATGTGATCAAATGGAGTTATAGGCATCTCATGAGAAATGCAATTAACAGCATGTGGGATTGTATTGTATCTAAGGATGGGTTCAGTGGCACATGGAACAAAATTGGGACGAAATACAAAGGAGGAAATAGAAAGTCTAAAGCATCTTCTGTTGTCATGAAGATTGTGGAAACGAGGTCCTACTGCAAGTTAAAAGATGCAAGAGAGAGGGTGAATTTTATACAAATGGTGATTCGTTGGGAGTCAATGCTAACAGTTTGACAGCAACAGGTTAAAAGTGACCTAAATTTGAAAAAAAAGAAAGATGTTGAATCATAATTTCATGGCATTCAAAATAAAGAAAATGCTGACTCCCCTCAAAAATGATTGTTTCATCCATTATGTACTGAAAGATAAGTCTATATAGTATTTATCGTGACAGGCCTAGACCCTCCAGGACAAAAGTTACATAGTAGACCTTTAACTACACTCTCCAACATCCCTTTCCTATTGAAGAGACGTTGGAGAAAACATATGGGGTTTGACACAGATAAGCAACTGACAGGTATTATAGAACCCATAATCATGCTAATCTCAAGTGAACATTTTCAAGTTCATCCAAGAGCATCTTTAAGTCTAAAATATCTTCAGGGGGGAATGAGTTTGACATCTTTTTGCAGTCCCAGTAAAATGGGATATAACAGCTTTGATGGAAGCGCCACCACACACTGACGCTGCTGCCAGACGACAAACTGAAACGTGGATGGAAATAGACTTCTTCAAGTGTGATTTCTTTATTTAGGATTTGAGTAAGATTTGAAAACACTTCATTCAGCTGTGACCACATTTCAGAGAATCATCTGATTCACACAATATAAATATTACCTCCACCAAGTTTTCATTAGTAATAGTTTCTGGAGTTTGATTGCCTTTGCTACCCAGCTGAGCAACTTCTTGATATGGGCCTCATTTAAAGTGGAACTAAACACTAAATCCCCTTTTTTGCCACTAAACTGTATGCGATTATATGGCCTTTTTGGCAACTGTGCGGCAAACTATGTAAATGTGTAGGTTTCCAGTCAAAAACAAAAGCTTGCCCTGATTCCAGCCAGGTGTTTCTGATTACAAACACCTGGCTGAAGGGCGGAGTTCGACCTGTGGATACCTGTTAGACCAATCACACTGTTTCTTATTCACCTTATTCCCGAAGTACCCGTGGGCACCTCCATTGTCAATCTATTTGTATTACTTTCTCTTGGGCTGCCGATCTTGACAGCAAATAAGTTCCACACAGACTACAAAGCCGTTTTAAAGCCTCCCAGAGAATCGGTGCATCGTTGACTTGTTGGTCACATGAACATTTTACACAAATCAACTTACTTTATAACATATTTTAGCTGCAAAGCTTTTCCCAAATTCTCCATTGAACTCTCTTCTTTAGTCTTCCAGGTGCTGCCCAGTGTATCAGGTCTATTTGAAATGTGGTTGTGGGCGCAGTTTGGTGTTTAGTCATGCTTTAATACATACAAAGTTGTGTTAAGAGTGATTCATGTGTGTTTGTGTATTCTTTTCTTCTGCTTTTTCTTAGTCAACAAGGTACAATAATACACAACCTTAATCACCAATATATGAATGTTATGCCCCTTCCTGCCTGCACCGCTGGTTTAGCAGGGAGCAATGCTGTCAATCAAACCTGTTGCTAGTGCTACCATTTGTTTGTTATTAATGTTCATATCTTGATTTATGGACAAAATAGTGAAATAAAAACATCAGCATCAAGTAGCACAGATTAAAACGAACATTTTAAGAGTAATATAATGAGCCTGACAGTGAGAGGGGTGACAATTATTCAGTAGAAAGTGAATTGGAGCCAGAGTCGATGGAGCCAAAAGCGCGTCCATGCTCACTTCCTATTTGTAATGCGGTGGCTAACGAGTTCGCTATGTTAATTTATATTTACAGCCTATGCCCCTCATACACAGCCCTACTCTTTACTTGCCTTGCTGCGTACAAATAATTTGGCACAAGCAAAAAAATAACCTCCATTGCTCCTAATATTTAACACAAAAGTAAAAAAAAACCAAACATTTCCAGCGAGAATCACCGCTCCTGTTTACAACCGCAGACCTTCCCTAATCAATAAATCTATGCTGATTTGACTCAATTATGCCACAAATATTCATAAAAATCGGGAAACAAGGTCAAATTGGTACACTTATGAGACCCTCACTGCGTTCTGATCAATATTATTCAAAGCCCTGTGACATGCAGCCTTTTGCCGATCTGCGTTCTCTCTTTGTCTCCTCATCTTCCCATGTATGCTCCACTCTAGAGTCATATACACCTTCATTTACACCGACTAATGAGGCAAAGGCATGGGTATTTAATTGGTCGGAGTCGCTCTTGGCACTCTCTCTCGGACAGCCCGCATATTTCAACTCGGCTCACAGGCTTACATGCAAGCAATAAACGTCCACTGGTCAATTATGCTTGCAAATACCCACATAAATCATGCTATCTGCTAACATGGGGGAAGCGCCTCTGTACAAGACCAAATAAGGCAAAGGATGTTGGCCTGGGCATTTTTCTCAATCTTTCCTGTCGCCCGCTGCTATGTTCTAAGCAAGATTAATCTATAGGCTCTGGGTGCAGGTGACTAACGCAAGCTTCATCACGGGGGAAAAGGAGAGGAGAGGAAGACGTAGGTTTGGACGTATATAGGATTTGATATGTGGGATATATTGGTTTCAAGGGCAAGGAGGAGTTGGCTTTCTCATGCGGAGCTGATTAAACGATCAACAGGTAGGGTTAAGACAGATTTAGTGAGGAATGAAGATATGGATTCATAAAGGCTGGGCTAATATACTCAATATTTGATGGAAAGTGAGTGAAAACAGGATAAGAACACTTAAAATAATAAAAGATTGTATTTATATAACAAAAGTGCTACTATCAGTGAAAAGTTGCACTCACTTTTGCTGTAGAGGGACCTTTGGATTTGTTATTACTTTGCCTAGAATGTTCCAAAGTAGAGAATTAAACTTAGATACCTCCACTGAGACATGCAGGTGACGCCAACAGGTCAGATCTGTGGAAAGGCGATTTTGGTAACAGTATAAGTGATGGAATTTTGAGCAATAAAAAGATCTGGTGTAAATATAAGGTAAATCAGTTTCAAAGCTATAATATGGAACATTCGAGGAAAAGCAAAAACATCTCCATGGAGACAAGAAGATGAAGGCTGTCCACGAGGAAAAAGTTACATGGTGCACCTTTAAAAATCACACACAGCATAGCAATAAAACGCAGTATATCAATAAAATCAGACAAGATCATCAATTTCAATTATACATATGCTTTTGGAAATAAACATGCTTTAACTGACCCTTCCAAGTTGTAACTACCTCCTAATTGCGAAGACGTATGGATTTTCGATGCAGTTAAGATACATAATCAGATGCAGCATGCTACCTCACAAATGCTTCCCTATAGACACTGCATTGTCTACTTGCATAATATGATTTACATCGGAAGTGGGGAGATATGAATTCAAATTGCGTTCATTCACATTCTGAATGACAATAAGTCAATTCTCAACATTGAATAATGGTAATGTTCCGTTCGTCCTCCATCTTTTATATTGTAGGTTACAGGTGAAGTCTATCCTCAAGGTATTTCCACCTTTTCTGTCGCAATACATTTTACCACAACTTTACAAACTTGTTTCACTGTCCCTTGAATTTCTTACCAAAAAATTCTAGCCTGGCACCCCGCATCTCAAATCAACTCAAACTCGGAGGTGTCCAATCAGATTACTTTATTCTAAACAGAACAAATAAGATCTTTGGTCATCAATCATTTAGAACAAAATCAAACTTATCAAACTTATCTCATCTTAGATCAACAGTGTTTAGTGCTTCACTCATTGATTCAGAAGAAATTCATATTTTTTCAACTCTGTGATACTTTTTCTCTCTCAGTTTTGAGATTCAAGTTCATGCTCAGTTCAGAGTTGTAACATATATTTGAAAACTGAAATTTAATTTGTTTTGGTGGAAAATAGATGGTTATCACATACTGAGTAGTGTATGAGTCACACTTTACTTAATAATAGAGGGGCTATTGTGCAAAATTTTTTTTTTGCTTTATTTTGTTTTGTTTTTTTCAAAAAACATGCCTGAAGAGATTTTAGATGTCATCCGTGCATATTTCAGTAATTTTGCAATCTCTCCCAGGGCCTATTCAAACCCTCCTTACGGTTAGCTGTAAGATTTTGTTTAATGTTCAGCCCACAAGCCTACGCCATCCATACTCCCACACAACAGTTTTCCATAAATATACAAAAGCATGATACAAAAAACTTTACAACCCTGATGTGATGTGCAGTATAGTTTCATTAGTGGGATGCGCGCTGATTGGATCGTTATAGCACTCTGAAAGGGGAGTACCTTAGCACGGAGAGCAGAAGGAGGGGACACTCAATGCCTCAGAAACAAAAGTGAAACTTATAAAACATGTTAATACATTGTTTTCAGCAAATATAGTATTTTCAAAACAATAAAAGGTAATATGGTGATATAAATATGTTATGTGTTAGCGGTTAATACCACATACAAGTAAAATACCCCCTCTTTAACATTTTAAAAGCAACTGGAAGTCAGGAAGTCACATTTGCAATATAACATTAAATTTAATCCTCAAAAATTGTCAACCACGTGTCTCCATTTCAATCAAAAAATATGATGTGCAGATGTCCATTAAAATGACTAAACCAGTATTAGAGGATTCTTCTTACATTTTGACTGCGATGTTATGGAAAAAGTCCTCCCTCTGATCTCAACGCCTTCAAAGTCTCATCACACATGCAGCCATTTGACAGCTCCCTAATGAGGCTAATTTTAGCATTTTGTGGAGTTCTGTGGAAAGAATCAGACAGGAAATTGGTGCCTTAAGGAACGCTTTAACCCCGGTTTGTGTGTATGACGACGGTGGTGGGCGCGTTAGCCACATCTCAACACGAGCCAAGTTAGCACCCATGGAAATAATGAGCGGGTCAGCTAACAAGTATCCTGCCATAGCCCCAACGCATTGCCATAGCCCGATTAGCAGATAGCAGAAGAGATGGGAACCCTTTCGCTAACATAAGCATTTATCGTAATTAGATGTCCAGGAGAGAAAAGTATATGACAATGAAGGATGCGCCAGTTCACATCACGTCAACATGTATGTCATCCGGCGGTGTAGGAGGGAAGGTGTTAATATTAGAGACAATAGAAGAGTTAATTATGGGTTTTAATTATTGTAACTTCACACATAGAGAACGTCTGTGGTTTATATCCTTAATCAAATGTGAAAAGGTAAGTATATCTAAAGAATATAAGAAAGTGGGTGAAATCAGGATACTGTCTCTGTCAGAATCTGCTTTGACTTATGATCAATAATAATATTTGTCTGTGTCTGTTTCAGTTTCAAATGTATTCCTGTGTGCCTATCTGCAGGTAGTAAGTCTGATTTTGGTTACAGAAATGTTACAATGTATTCCGCTGAAGATTGCACCAGTGGAAAATAAATGACCAAAATCTTTTTTCTCATGAGGCCTAAATGAAAGTAATTTTTACAGTGAGGTGAGACAACGAAAATGGCTTATTACAAAACCAGTGCGTTGATTAAGCTTATGTAGGAGTACTTTAACATAGAACAAACTTTCATATTGAATTATTAATGAGAAATAGTACAGTATTGATGAGAAATAGAATCAGTATTTTTGATTGTGGTTTGGTTTATTTTTTGGTTTTATTAAAAAAAAAAAAAAAAAAAAGAAGAAAAAAAAAGGCTGTCATTAATGCGCATTATTGCTCCTTAAAGAGGGGGTATTGTGCGACTTTTTACCATGTTATAACATTGATCCCTCACCAAAAAAATAAATAAATGAATAAATAAAAAAAAAATAAAATCCCTAAAGAGGTTTAAGTAATTTAGCAATCTTTTAAGGAGAGCTAACCGTAAGTAGGGTTACGGTTAGCTGTTATTCTGTCCAATGGTCCACCCACAAGCCTACGTCATCCATGCCCCCACAAAAAGATTCTCCATAAATATATATATATATATATATATATATATATATATATATATATATATATATATATATATATATATATATATATTTAATATATATATATATATATAAAATGTAAACCTGATGCGATGTGCAGTAGTTTCATTATTGAGATGTATGCTGATCGTGTTGTGATAGCGCTGTGAAGAGGAAGGGGGGTGACTTGACGCATAGACCAAAGAGCGAGAAGACTCAGAGCATCAAAAACGGAAGTGAAACTTATAAAACAGATTAATATATTGTTTTTGGCGAATATAGCATTTTCAAAACAATAAAAGTTAATCGAAATATGTGTTTGGAGTTAATATCCCAAAGTAAAACACCCCGTTTTTCATTTTTTATATCTGAATTTTACAATTTGCCACAAACTGACAACACCTGAAGCATATCCCAGCAACTTTGACCATGAAGTGGGGTGCACTCTGTATCAGTGTCTTTAAATTGTCCGTACCTATCGTAGAAACAACCATTTTGACTCTGTTTCATTCATATGGATCGTGGTTTCTACTTTAAATACAGAACAGATTTTCTTTGCTGATATAAACAGAATGAATCACTTACATAGAGAAGAACATTGCATTTGATTCAGATTCAGATTTGAATCATCTTTATACTCAAGGAAATGCAAAATGACATCTGCACCTTTTTTTTTTCTCTCTTTATGAGTCACAGTGTAAAAATATTGCAGTACCAACAATTGAGAGAATTTACCAGAACAGCGGGTGTCCGGATCTCCCTGTCTGCTGTCTGCTACTGCTGCGGAGAGAAAGAGATGGGGGCATGGGCTGTGTATAGGTGTATGAAAACAGAGAGGAGAGAGAGGAAAAGACAGAAGGAGGGAGGGAGGAAGAGAGGGAGGGAGAAAAAGAGCGGAGGGGGCATCCCAAAACTCAAGGATGACTCACCGATCAGCTTAGAACAGTTGTTTTGAAGGTAACTTTTGCTTTATCAAAATGTGAGCTTGGTTTAAGTCATACCTTTCAAGTAGTCATTGAGCGTACGAGAGTGTGCATTGTCCCTGTTTTCAAAGCTCGAACCACGTCATTTTATTCCCCTTAGTGATCCTACTGAGACTGAATAAGCAAACCTGTCCTAAAGCCCTAACTTTTACCATATTATATTGACGACCTGTTCCTAAAGGTGCCCTGTGCTATGTACCTGCGTGATTGCTTTGCTTATCATGCTTTACGTGTAGTTTTATAGCTCCAAAACACCTTGAAAACACGACCAAAAGAAGTTTCATAGCTCATCCAAGTGACTTTTTACACTGCCTTACGTATCTGTCTGAAGGGAGGAGCTAACTACACTGAAACTAACACACCTAAACTGTACACGACACATTTTGTATAATAGTTCAGGCCCTTAATGGATGCCCTCACATCTATAAGCGTACTGGCTATCACTATTGATTTCCTTGTTTTGATTTAAGCCTGAAGATGAAGTTATAAAAAGGAGATAAATGATGTCTAAGGGCTCCATTCCTGTTCAAAGATGGATTGTTTTTCCTAACAAAAATGGCCTCTTTAACTCCCCCGCAAACCATTTCTTTTCTTTGACTAGTTTCAGTATCCAGTATCCAGCTCCTCCCTTTGGATAGATATAAGGCAGTGTCCACGGGCAATAAGTGTTACAATAGGGGAAGAAAAGACAGTAAAGATTTTTTGTTTGTTTTGTTTTTTGTCGTGCGTGTGGGGCGAATGATAGTCAGCTTGATAAAGGATGTAATGAAATGTGTTGAGATTCGAGGTAAAAAAGTGCACTGGCTGGCATGGGTGGCGAGGCCGGAGGAGCAGAGAGAGTGAGAAAGAGAGTGGAGCAGTTCTCTTCTTGTTTTTAGACCACGCCTGCTGGAGGAGCCAATCCACAGCTCCGTTTAGATCGTGCAAAACATGGAGTCTTACTGTGAGTGGTCTGGTCATTTATCCTCACGGAAATGGATATTAAAGTGCTTATATTATGCTATTTTCTGATCTATGTTATGCTGTTTCCTCATCAAAACATATCCAGAGCTGTTTTGTTTCATACACACACAAGCATATTTAGGCTCTGTTCTTCTTTCACCCAGAAAACACTCTGTTCCACCTTGTGATGTCATGTTGTAATACAGGAAGTGTTTTTGTAGTCCATACACCTTCACTAGAATCACTTGGATGATTTCAGCCCTGAAACTGCCAATCTCTACTAAACAAAAGGTAAAAAGACATCTCTTAACTTGAAAACAACCACTTCATGACATCACAAGGTGGAACAGAGCATTTTAAGATTTGGAGATCTAGACAGATTAATAATAAAGAATTACTCAAACATGCGTGAATGAAACAAAACACAACTCCATGTTTTTAGTCAGGTAAAAACATTCTAACATGCCTTAAATCTCACAAGAGTCAAATTTGCATAACATAGGACCTTTACTTTTAATGGCATACGGTGGAACATTCTCTGCAAATTAATAATCTTCATGGAAAAAATCAAATGATTTACGCTCAACCAGACAAAATGTGTACTGACTAAAATAGCCTGTAAGAGTGCATTTTCCCACTCAAATGTGAGTGAGGGATAACTTTGCATTTCACAATCAAAGACTGTTTAGAAGCCTATCATTGTTTAGTGCTAATCTAATCCCTCTCTCTGGTGGATTAGCTGAGTTTTTCAGTAAGACTCTTAAAATCATAATGAAGCTCATTAGTGGAGCTGTGTATTCTGTCCATTTCCCCTCTGCCACAGAGACTGTACGCCGCGCGAACAAGCATCCACAATCTCTGTCTTAATATAGAAAACAAAAGCACGGCTACTTATAGAAAGAGGCCAGGATTATACTGATCATTGATCCTTCACTTACAGTATTAAGCTGAATGAACTACAAACAGTCTCATCAGTGCTAATCAATATACCGTCTCCTTTTTGTGCTGCTGACTTCAACTATGTCAACCAGCCAGCTTCTTCATCTGTGGAGTGGATAGGTTCCAAACCAGTTATCATAAGAGGAATGAATGATAACTTTTAGGAGTGAAAATAGACTTGGAGTGAGGCTTATCAAGATAGGCAAGATTTCAAAGATATCAACTTTGACCATATGGGGTCAGTTAAAGAATAACTTCTATTGAATTGTTCTAATTAATTAACTTCGTATTGTGAATTATTTATTGCAAACTGTATAAATGTGTAAATGTGTTTGGAAAGCCACACCTCTGTCAGTCTGCCCAAGACGAGTACGACTGTAGAGTAAATGAATAATGGCCAAGCATAGAGCAGTTTGAGAAGTTGAGAAGAACACATTTTAAATTTTAATATAATATCAACAATTTTTCGTGAACTAATATATAACGATAACCTTGCACAGCAAGATGGATTCTCGTGATATTTGTGAGTTCACAAGCTCACAAGAATCCATCTTGACATACTCCCACGGTAAGGTTCAAATTCACCCAGCAGTGGATCAATGACTGAGCAGCACTGAGGTTTGTGCAGAAGGCAAAGGCCAAGCGCCCAGGAAAACCAGAACAAACATGGCAACCCCTACTGATGTACATCCGCCTATTTTACCAAAAACAGAAACTATTTTGTTTGTGAAAAAATGTGCAGAAGGTAAGAGCTGTGTGCATTTGTGGACAGAGAAGATGGCTGTGGTTTTCTCTTAACTCAAAAGTTAGATTTTCCGCTTGTTCTGTTGTTGTGGCTCTTCAGCCTATCAGATTCAATTGCTTTCACCGAGAGCCGTTCCAGACTGATAAATGTGAACAACTCACTTCAGAGTGCTACACATCTCAGTCTGGCATGAGCCAGATTAATATAAAGCCCAATAGGATTTAAGCACCCAATAGGATTTGAGGGTACAACATCTTTACCATTGCAAGACAAGACAAAAAGCTCAGTAATAGTATGTGTATGTGTATGTGTATGTGTATGTGTATGTGTATGTGTATGTGTATGTGTGTGTGTATGTGTATGTGGGGGTGTGCATGGGTGTGTGAGTGTGTGTATGTGTGTGTTTCTCTGATTTTCCAGTTGCTAAAGTGTTTGTGCTTGTTGATGCTGGTTGGTGCATTCGGTGAGACTCTAAGTTCAGTAACACTGAAGGAAGTGTATACTATGACTCGCTGTGCATTTGTTTATTTTTCTTCCGCTACATTCTCAGGGTACCAGTGCTAAAGCAAAGGGTTTATACAGTAGTTTTATCTCTTGGCCCTTTCAAATAATTCACATACTTGGCTGATCAGTGACGCAATCAAACAAGGACATGGATTAAAACTGCCTGAAAGACACTGTAGAAAGTGTGTTTAAACTTGGACAATGGCAAAATAAACCAAGAAACTTAACAGGACAACAACTCTAGGGCTAAGGTCAACGCATTTCTATATGAATCCTCCACAAGAACTCCACACTCATTCCTAACTACCGCAAAAGAAGCCAGGAAACAACTAATTGGGTCTGTCCCACAGTTTGAAACCCCCTGCTCTATATGGCTCCTTCCTCTAAACCTGTTTACATCCGCTAACATATACTGCAGGCTTATGTTTTGTCAGCTCATCGCTAATGACTTCTTGCAGCAAAGCGGACTAATGAATGTCAATGTGTCGTCGGTACTGGTGCTGAGCAGGTGTGGGAGATAATGAAATATAAACTGCAATCCTCTGCAAGTTATTTTGGTCCATGAGGGATGTTTTTCTATCCTTTTGGTGAAACTAGAAGCGCCAATTACATATGTTTTATGTCTTTAATATCACGTTTTCATTAAATCTCATATAGATCCCAGGTCACATCCACAGAAGGCATTTAGCCTCTCCAAGCGGCCGTACCTGGGCTTGTTTTGAATGGTCAATTGCTCCGCAGTAATTTGATTTCTCCATCCTTTTGGCCAGCGATCTGCTCCAGCATTTGTCTGTGGTAATGACATCAAAACAATTCTATGGCAACAGAAATCAACTTATGCGGTTTTCATTTTTGTAAAGGAGAGACGAATCAATCTATCCCATAATGCAATTCTCTTCGAAGCTGAGGTTATGCTACAGTAAAACTGAATCTCAAGGGATATTGAGGCTCTATATTGTAATTGTAGCTTTTAATTTATACCTTTTGCCCATGTCTTTTAAAAAATACATTATCAGGGGCCCAACATCTCTATTTGCGTGTTTTCTCACAATGTTTCTGAAATTTGTGTTTCTTTTCTGTTTAAATTGGCCCCTTGGGTATAAATAATATATCTATTTTATTACATTTTATGAAAAGGTCCAGGATATGGTCTGGATACACTGGTTGTGAGATGAGACCATATTTCTTCCACTGTAAGTAAAGGAAGGCATTATTATTTAAAGGTGCACTGTAACTTTTTCTGTGGGCTTGTCTTTCCACAGAACTGACTGGCAACATGACCTGGCAGTATCCTTCGCTTCTCTCCATGGAGATACACGAGTTTAATGCCATATTGGAGGACATTCAGGCAGGACTTTATCTGACGTGTGGCTTTTCATTTTCATTCATTGGCTTTTTCATTATTTATCACCATTTCTTTGTCATGTAAAGGGCAACTGCTCCTCATATATTTTCCCTTTTACCCAGAAGTCAGTGGTTTGATGCTTGCTGCCCTGTTTTTGTCCTTGGGCACGACACTTACATACCCACTACATGCGATGTCCTGTGCATTTATGTCATGAATACTGACAGCCTCACATTCAACAAACACAAGCATTACTTTTACAAAATGTTAACAGTGCTGATAATAATTTCTCCTCACAGAATCCTCTTGTTTGATTGTGACATGAAATGGCGTGTCACATTTGGAGTCAATTAGCTGTGGTGCCTTTCACAGTCTGACAGCTGAAGCACACTTTAATGGACTCTTTGGCTGGAGGTGATGGCCTAATTACAACCAAAGGAAGTGCTCATGTGTGGATTTAAATGAAACAATACTCACTCACTGAAACAGCTACAGCAGCAACTAGGGTAGGAATTTATAATGGTGTTGTCCAAAGTCGACTTCACACTGTAACCGCGGGTCGACCATCTGCTTGTCTCTGTGAAAAATAGGCGGGGAGTTTGATGACGGGCGGGGAGGGCTGAGAGCTGTATCATGTTTTATACACTATCATCAGGAGGTTTGAATCCACTTTTCATTTAGTATGTTTCTTCTTTATGTGTTTTTTACATTGTAGATTCTCACTGAAGGCATCAAATCTATGAATGGATATATGTGGAATGTAATGAACAAAAAATAAAGTCAATATCACTCGAAACATCTTTTGGATTTTTAAAATAGCCACTTTTTACTTTGATGGGACAGCTTTCAGACGACGTCATCACAAAACCCATTGAGAGAAAGCCAACAATTTGCAGCACTTTCAACAAAGCAAAAAGTGGGTACTATTTTACTTTTTCTTTGCAACATAATTCCATATATCTGACATTGTATATTTGTCTTCTGTGTGTGTATAAAATGTAGAAAGCAGTAAAAATAAAGAAAAAAAAACTGTGGAAAAGTGTCCAAACGTTTGACTGGTAGTGTATGTGACTGTTGAATTAGTACACCGTTTATTTCTCATTGATCCATAGCTTCTACCAGGGGAACAGAGAAGCTTCAGCCGACACATCCCTTCCTGCCCTTATATTATGGAGATAGATTACTTTTCCTGGAATGTTCCACAGTATGGCATTAAAGGTGCACTATGTAACTTGTGCGGGGGAAACCTGCTTTTAGCTTGATCTTTAAACTGTGTATATATTGAATTGCATCTTATAACTCAAAAACATGATGTGGGTATCAGCCGAAGCGCTCATGTGAAGGTAAGAAATACAGCGTGATATCGTTTACCTGCTCCTATGATACCAAACATGTCAATGTACTGTCAGTCTATAACATGAATAAATCAAAGGTAGTTGTACGCCTGTTGATATGACGTCCCAAATGCTCATGAGACAACCTATATCTGCTTAAGCAAACATGACTGTATCCCACAGACGTCATTCAGGGGCCTCTGCGATGCTCATAGAAGTACAAATGCATTCGTTTTTTTCCCAAGATCAGGTTTGAGTGAGAGATTACAATCTAATAGCCCTCCCTTAATTTACCTGTCATCAGTGGTATAAACATAACAGTTATAATTGGATTTGTGTCAGTGAATATAAGTGAGTGAAGTCCCCATAGGAATCCATGTATAACTATTGGATAATGAAGATGGTGGAGTTGAGGCAGATGCAGTGTCT
Organism: Periophthalmus magnuspinnatus; assembly: GCF_009829125.3. NCBI lineage: Eukaryota > Metazoa > Chordata > Actinopteri > Gobiiformes > Gobiidae > Periophthalmus > Periophthalmus magnuspinnatus. The sequence goes on from NC_047142.1 coordinate 20,013,611, forward strand.
ATATTTAGATGAATAATTCCCCGGTTTTAATTGGCAGCATAGAGAAATTATGGCCGTCTGGGTGCTTGAAGCTAGAGAGTAAACAACAGTAACATTGAGGAATAGGCATACAGCCGTATATTGAAAATGTATCAGAAATAACAGCCAAATACTTAAGACAACAAAAATGTATCATATTTTCCCTCAATTTTTGAATAGATTAGATTTTTCTCTCCATAATAAACAGATAGAAATGGCTTTCAATATGAATTTCCTGAACATAAATAAGACCCAGTGAACACTAATCCAAACCACATGCTTTTACTGAGGATTGGCTGTGGATAAATATCGGTGCAGAGACTGATGGTCGATAAACTCTGCTGATACTTACAGGCCAATGTAGGTCAAATTTGAATTATTTGCCCAAATGATAACATTTAAACTTGCTGCAAACTCATCAACAACCTTGTTTTACTACAGTCTGCAGTTATTTTGTGCAGTCATCTCTTCACACCAAGGTGTTCAAATAAAGCTTCATTCAAATTATTTATGCAGCAAGTTGGCCCAAACAAAATTTCGACCTGTGCTGGAGATTCAAGGCCAATAGCCGATGCGCTAAAAGTGCAATTATCAGCTCAATATATCGGCCAGTCGATTGGTCTCGGTAGCCGTGGACCTCTCAATTAAAAAGAACCAAGCTGATGGCTGACAGCTTGAAATGACTGAATCCCTATAAAACCATACTGAAGACATTCCCAAAAGATACTTACCTTTAGATCATAATGTAATTTGGTGACATGAGTTTCCGTATTACACAGTTCAATTTAACTTTATTTATACAGCACATTTAAAACAACTTCAGCTGCCAAAAGTACTTTGCAGAAAATTCAACAAAAATCAGAAAATATGACACATAGAAAAACAACAATAAAGCATCAAGATATTCTGTCTTATCCTGTTATCCTGATAGAATTAAATGCCAGGGAGCAGAGGTGTTTTCAGTCTCGTCTCAGAGGATCAGGCAGAGGGAGGCTGTTCTATAGTCCAGGCACTGCCACATGAAAGGCTCTGTCACCTCTGGTCTTGAGTCTGGCTTTGGGCACAGCCAGCAGGAGCGGGTCAGCTGACCTCAGGGCTTTGGGTGGAGCATAGAGCTGCAGTAACTCCCACAAATAAAGAGGACCCATAGAGTGCAGACACTGACAAATAAAACAGAGTATTGCAGTTTTCTACAGTTACTTTTACATTTAGTGAACCTGACCTGTTGTTTAAATTAATCTCTATCAACAACTAACACCAAGCACTTATATGCAAGCCAGTGATAAAAAAAAAATTAAAAACAACCAAACACACACACACATTGCATTGGTCAGAGCATACTATACATTTAACCTGTTCTATTGCTTGAAATTCTACCGACCTCTTCACCCTGATGATGGCAAAGTTTTACTTATTCTTAGAAAAATGAGAGCTTCAGTGGGTGGATTAAGTGTCAGGTCAGGTGCACTTCATGACTGCAGTAAAAACAGAACTTTGAAACAACTAAAGAAAAGTCTTAGGCTCTCCGACTGCATTAAAAGAGAAACCTGTACTATTGTTGAATTAGGGTTAGGTAAGACACTTCACCAGATTGTCTATTTCAGTCGCAAGATTTGAGTGGTTGTGTCTGGCATCTGGCATAAAAAAAATAAAACAAAAAATAACAAAAACAGCAAATCACAGAAGAACTGCTTAAAAATAATAATAATAATAACTGTATAAAACTTATGTCTTCCAGGTAGGTTTCATCGCAAAACAAATTTTTTTCCTGTTTTGCATCATCCAAGTAACCTCTTCAAACTGAAACAATGTATGGTAAAACATGTTGCCAGTTCACAGAATTACATTTTCTTTTGCAAAACCAAGTCGCCTCAAACTTAAGAGGGGGTATTATGCAAAATCGACTTTTTGAGCTTTCTACCATGTTATAATGTTGTTCCCTCATCCATCAAAAACATGCCTGAAGAGGTTTTAAATGCCATCTATGCATATTTTAGTAAATTAGCGAACTCTCCCAGCCCCTAGTCAAACACTTCTTACAGTTTCTGTCCAAAGCTCCGTCTATAAGTCTATGTCACCCATGCTCCCACACAATTCTCCTTAAATATACAAAAGCACGATACAAAACTGTACCCAACAACTTGACAAAGCAAACCTGACTTAACAAACCTGACGCAATGTGCAGTAGTTTCATTAGTAAGATACACATTGATTGAGTTGTGATAGTGCTCTGAAGGGGGAGTGACTTAGCACAGAGAGCAGGGGGGGGGGCTCAGAGTGTCAGCATGTTTATACGCTGCTTAGTTTATACGGCATTTTCAAAACAATATAATGTAACGGAGGGTGTGTTCCAATTACAGGGGAATCACACTCCTCAGCCTTCCCGTTAAGGTCTATTCCAGGGTACTGGAGAGGAGAATCCGACCGATAGTCGAACCTCGGATTCAGGAGGAACAGTGTGGTTTTTGTCCTGGTCGTGGAACACTGGACCAGCTCTATACTCTCCATCGGGTCCTCGAGGGCTCATGGGAGTATGCCCAACCAGTCCACATGTGTTTTGTGGATCTGGAGAAGGCATTCGACCGTGTCCCTCGTGGTGTCCTTTGGGGGGTGCTCTGGGAGTATGGGGTCCGGGGCTCTTTGCTAAGGGCTGTCCGGTCCCTGTATGACCGGAGCAGGAGCTGTGTTCGCATTGCCAGCAGTAAGTCAGACCTGTTCATAGTGCATGTTGGACTCCGCCAGGGCTGCCCTTTGTCACCGGTTCTGTTCATTATATTTATGGACAGAATTTCTAGGAGCAGCCAGGGGCCAGAGGGGGTCTGGTTTGGGAACCACAGGATTTCATCTCTGCTGTTTGCAGATGATGTTGTCCTGATGGCTTCTTCGAGCCAGGACCTGCAGCAGGCACTGGGGCGGTTTGCAGCCGAGTGTGAAGCGGCTGGGATGAGCATCAGCTCCTCCAAATCCGAGGCCATGGTTCTCGACCGGAAAAAGGTGGTTTGCTCTCTCCGGGTGGGTGGTGAGTCTCTGCCCCAAGTGGAGGAGTTCAAGTATCTCGGGGTCTTGTTCACGAGTGAGGGAAGGATGGAGCGGGAGATTGACAGGCGGATCGGTGCAGCGTCTGCAGTGATGCGGTCGCTGTATCGGTCCGTTGTGGTAAAGAAGGAGCTGAGCCGGAAGGCGAAGCTCTCGATTTACCGGTCAATCTACGTTCCTACCCTCACCTATGGTCATGAGCTTTGGGTAATGACCGAAAGGACAAGATCGCGGATACAAGCGGCTGAAATGGGTTTCCTCTGCAGAGTGGCCGGGCGCACCCTTAGGGATAGGGTGAGGAGCTCGGTCTCACGGGAGGAGCTCGGAGTAGAGCCGCTGCTCCTACACGTTGAGAGGAACCAGCTGAGGTGGCTCGGGCATCTGCTCAGGATGCCTTAGGCCTGGACGCCTCCCTAGGGAGGTGTTCTGGGCATGTCCCACCGGGAGGAGGCCCCGGGGAAGACCCAGGACACGCTGGAGGGACTATGTCTCTCGGCTGGCCTGGGAACGCCTTGGGGTCCCACCGGAGGAGCTGGAGGACGTGTCCGGGGTGAGGGAAGTCTGGGAGTCCCTGCTTAGACTGCTGCCCACGCGACCCGGCCCCGGATAAGCGGAAGAAAATGGATGGATGGATGGATAATGTAACATGGTGATTTAAATGTGTTATGTGTTAGTTAATACCCCATAGAAGTAAAATACCCCTTCTTTAAAGTCATAAGGACATAAATGAAGTCCCATAGTCTACTTCCAAACAAGCCACTCAGGGCAGAGGCGACTTGACATCCATCGATACTGAGCATGTGTGAGTGGACAATAGCCCTAATCACTATCGACGGGTCAGTTAGCGGCGCTTTGTACAAATTTCTACCTCCGCGTTCAAGTTGTTCCGTGTCAAACACTGCACCTCTTCGACTCCCAAGTGCTACACCTTCGCCTGACTTCATCCTCCACTCATTCCCAACTTTTAATCCAATTTATTAGCAATAATTCACAAGTCAATAAGGTGGAGAAGTAGTCAGCCATTACTCTCAATTATGGAGACCCTGTGATGGACAGACGGAGGAATAGTGTTTGTCACTCTAATATTGTCCTGTAGCTCGGAGGGATCACAATTACACAGTGCAAGAGCAGAGGTGGGGAAGGTAGCCATCAATTGTGGTCAGGAGAATCGTTAGTTCAAAATGTTAGAATACTCAGATGACAAGTAAAAGTAGAAAATAATTGGGCGAGGAAGTGAAACTGGTTGGCCATTGCTTATTTTTGATATAAAGAAAGAAGCAATATACAGGGTGTCCATAAAGTCTCTTTACAATTTAAACATTTAATTATAAAGGTAAGTCATAAGAGATATTAAATAGATTTGTTCTATATCAGTGATTATAAAGGTTTTTAATCACATTGGGGTCTGTTTCTCAATCAGACATTTCCAGACCGTTGGATTGGAAGGGATGGACCAATTCTGTGGTCACCATCACCACCTCTGGATTGGTTTCTATGTTGCTATGTTAAAGATATCATGTACTGAACAAAGATACAGAACATTACTGAACTAAAGCAAACAATAACAGACGCAATAGCAACCACCGAACATGGCAAGAAATTGAGAACCATCTTGATGTGCCTCGTGCGACTAATGGTGCCCGTATAGAGGTGTATTAAATGAGGTCAAACACTTTGGAAAGCTCTGAGGACAATACAAGTCTGATTAAGATATCTTATCAGTTGCCTTGGTACTACTTTTTTTTTTTTTTTTTATTGTAAAGAGACTTTATGGGCACACTTTTTACTATTTATTTTTAATACAGTGCACATTTATTTAACCATCCTCATTTTTGGTACATCTTTCTAAAACCCAATAAAAGCATATTAAGATTCAAGTAGACTTAATGGTCCTTGTTGGGATTTTATTCACTGTCCTTGTTCAATTCAATGCCCCAAAATAGTGAATCTTCAAAATTCTTATTACAATACCTTTGGCAGCAATGGTTGAAGCAGTACATTGTATCCTTGGGCATGACACTTCACCCATCTTTCTTTGGTATAAATGAGGTGTGTGAGCTGAATTGTAGTGGTCGGAAAGGTTTCTATCAGTCTGCACCAGGGCAGATTACCACCATAAGAGGTAGAGACTTAAAAAGGTCCATATTACACTATTTTCTGATCTCTGTTCTAATGTTGCTTCCTCATCACGAACATATCCGGAGTTGTGTTTTGTCTGAGCAACCATTATTAGACTGTCTACAGCACTATAACACGGCTTAAAGTTCACAAGAGTAAATTTTGTGTAATATACGACCTTTAACTAACCACTCCTATTAATGCCACGAGGAAAGGCTGTCAATGTAAGTAAATATACATTAGCATAGCACTGATCTGGCTAATGAATGTGGGTGACTTTGTGGTTGGCAGTAATGGACACGTGTGTGAGAGATGCGTGCAGCAGACAGGAGCGTAGGTGGATGTTTGTAGAGGATCAGGCTGGGTGGAGGAGCGCGGGTAGCTTTGATGCTCCATAGTAAATGAGCTAGCAGTAGATAGTACAGGCAGGACTCACAGCGGGGAGTGAGGACAAGTCCAACCAAAGGCCATGGGCTTGACCTGAAATCCTGTGATACTTCTGCCAAGGTACATAATGTGCGCAGATATATTTAGCATGCTGTCGCTAGTTAGTATCTGAAGAAAGTCGACAGTTAATTAGGGTATCACAGGTGCGGTGCTCTGTTAGATATTTGCACTTAAAGTTGTACAGATGAGTGAGCAAATGACAGAAGATGTAAGTTAACACCCATCCTTTTTTCTGGGCTTCTGTGATTATATTTTTTTATGTTCAGCTTTAGTTTATCTTGATGTAAGTACAATTATGATGGCTGCAAATTCCACTTAAGTAAACTTGTCATGTGATAATCAAATTACAGCTACTAATCATGATCTACTGTATGTTTATTATTGTTTTATCTAATGCTTTTTTCTTTCTTTAGAAGTAAATTAACAACATAAAGTTATTCCATTCCACAGACTCCTACATATACGCAAACATCAACACCCACTTTCTTCGCTAAACTTTTCTATTCTGAGGGATTTCTCTGACAGAAAGTTGGGGATCTTTTTATACCTGGCCTGAAGTAACACTCGCAGCAGCAGCAGCACTACACATACTGACTGACAGAGTAAACAACCTCCATTATCAACACAAAGGAGGGACTATTCTTCCCTATAGACAAGCCTTCCCAAACTTTCTACGCCTGGGATTTTTGAAATTAGACAGTTTATTTACATCCAAAATAACAACGCACAAAGCAATGCATATATTACAGCTGGCACCTCTGCTAGTGCCGGTTTTGACATCTATCAAAGTGTGGTATATTTTTAAACACTAACAAATGAGAGGATTTTAAAAATGTATTTACCAGTGTATTAATTTGCTTGACTTTTTTGGATAAGTTTGAAATACTGGTAACTTTTTTTGGTCTCTTGTACAGAGTAGGGTTGTCAAAAGTATAAAAAATCTGATACTAATTCATACTAAAACTCTAGATATTCATTTGAGCAGGTATTGATACTACAGCTGTCACATTCACAGGACATAAATGAACCTTTTGTCACAGATTTCACCGGATTTGGAAACAGAACGTAACAGGAAATGTTCTAGTTTATTACAAGAGTTTACGTGAATATTAACTGGAGCTTGTAGAATGGCAGGCAGGGACAGATGGACAGGCGGACAGGCAGGCAGAGGAGCAGGTAAGTAGGCAGATGACACCTTGCACACAGAAGTTGGTAAGTATTGAATAAGATAGCAAAAATCCAAAAACAGATGTAGTGCCACTGAAAACCAACAGGAGTCTGTAACAACGAACTGGCAGAGAGTGATTGAAGGACCAGGCTTCTTATGCTGCTGCCGATAAAGGTGAGATTGTAGACAGATGTGTCCCCTTCCAAATATGGTCTGGCCACGCCCACATCCTCCCCCAGACAAGGTGGAGACATGACACTACACAGAAGGGAGGGGGAAACACACACACACATGGCAAAGAGAAAACTAAAGCCAGGAGTGGATTCTGACGCCTTTTCTGGATAGTTTTAGAATGATCTTGAGCTGTATCAGAGCAACATAGACTAGTATACACCCATGGACCACTATGGAACATACGCGGATGAGAGAAAGTACTATTATTTAATGTTGAAAACCATATTCTATTGTTTCAAGAACGAGTGTTTTATTGTCATTGGGGTAATCGAATCTGTATTTCAGTATTGTGACAACATTAGTACAGAGTCAATTTTGTTTCCCACCCTAAGAGTACATTTTAAAAACACAAGATCAATCTAATGCTCACTGTATTCACCTTATAAAAACATCGCTCTGTCACGTTTTGGGAAAAAGCACGTTGGCCACTTCGCTTTGAGTTTTTTCCTTGGGCTCTCCGTGTCATCTAAATCTGTATTCTAAATCTGTTATAGCTTACATTACTCCTGGTGATGCACAATGCCACCACAACATAACAAGAAGTAAACAACTGTGAAAAGGACAGCAGCGTTTTCTAATGAGATGCCGTTGGGTTATAATGCAGCAGAGCTCAGCAGGAGGTCTGCAGCTGCTTATTCAGCTCACTAGTGCTGTCCGTGAATTTAGGCTGAAGAATACCAGCACAGAAACAACCATTTTCAATTTGATTACCCAGTTAGCCCTATTTATACAAGACTATCCCAACAACGCTATTTGTCTCTGTTGTCTTTCAGTTTTAAGACATCTTCATCTCCTCTGCTCAACCACCTCTAATCCATGTATTATATCATCCATCAATCAATATCTCCATTGCTTATGTGGCATGGCCCTTGCTGGTGAAGTGCAAATTTACCAACATTGCTCCACATTTGCAGATACACTGGAAGCAATGTGGTGAATATATGCATTATTTAGAGCTGGGATTGAACAGCCAAGCTTCTGATTGGTGGGTGAATGCTCTACCACTGAGTCACTACTGTCTTATGAGATTGCACTCCAAAGCAGTAAGTTTTTATGTATAACCCAGTGGCAACCATGCTCTTTGTGCCACTATCTAGTCAGTATAAACTGCTATTATGCAACAGCAGAAACATCAGCTTCCCCAGCCTCTTCATCTCCTCTTCATCATCATTATTATGTTAAGTTTCTAAGTTTAGCCTTTGCCAAGTTGGTTGTTGGTTCTCCAATGATGCATCTCGGTGAAAATGAATCCCAAACACTATCAGAATAATTTATGTAAGTCCATTTTTTTTCATCGTTCAAATTAAGGCTAACTATTTATAAGTCAGCGTTCCTACTCAAGGATGCCTCCAGGAAGTAAAATTGCTGGAGTGGTCTTCAGGGCATCCTCCTCTTTCCTCTCAGCCTCAGAAAGTGTCTTTGAAAAGCTCTTCTTTAGAGAAAGCCGTTTTCACATGAATATTTATGCAGTTAGAGGATGACTCACGCACAATTTCAGTTTATAATTAATGAAACCACAGTTGACAGGGACCACTGGCTTTGATTGTGCCGTTATCAGATCAGTTTAAGTAACTTTGGACATGTTTTGGGCTCATATATTTTTTGAAATAGATTGGACTGGTGCCTGACTTTTATGTTGCATCTGTTTTATCAAAGCCAACATGATAAAATGACAACAGAGTAAACAGGAGTCCCGCTGTTAAAGAGTGCCAGCCACCATTTTTCTCACTGCATTTGCAACACCAATGCAATACCAAAGAAATGTATTCTACAGTTCAACTCTAGTCAATCTATTTATTGTATTATCTGATGCAACTGACACCTTTGAGCTGACATCATCAACAATCTCTGGGGGGGTGAAACTAACTTGAGGTACTGCCACGTCTGAAACTCTGTTACTCAAGTTTGACTTTAATCAGAGCTTTGTTTAAACACAATCTGCCCATGAAGAACACACTTGGTTGGAACTACAGAAGGTGAAGTGTTAAATAAATCTTTCTTTAATAACATTACAGTAACAAACTAGCTAACATTAATGAACTTTTTCAGAGTTTTCAGAGTTTTCAGATAATCTAAAAAAGGGTGTGGTGTAGGGTGTTGTGTATATGTGCACTGTGTCGCCATGGTGACAGCTAAGCATTCTTCCATAGACATGCATGCAGCCAACTAATATGGTCCAAAATATTTAAAAGACAAACAATCAGAATTTCTTGTTTGTAGCCTTTAGATTGCACATTTGGATTTTATGTACGTGAAAGAAAGAGTTGATGAAATGTCTTGCTCATGGACACATCAACAGCAGTATGCAGTTCTGGCAAGTTACAAGCTCGCTGCATACTTTAAGAGTTGGCCTACAGGAGTTGACTCTTTCTGTGACAGAGTAAGTGCTATAGTCGCGCTGTCAGCTGCATGAAACGTCAAGGACTGAGGGTTCTGATCTGATTTGATGTTTTTGGGGCACGTCAATGGAGAAAAAAGTAGTTGAAAAAGTAGTTAAAGCTCGGAAACTTATAGCACGTATTATAGAAACTGAGATAGCTCACTGTAGTTTTACATCTCAGACAAGGATATGGAAAACATGTGGTGTGCGGAATGAACTTGTGAAATATTGTAAACTCATCAGTGTAATTCCTCAGTTGTCCAGAGTAGGAAAAGGAGGTGAATATGTCACATCACTTATCCAAATAACTTCCTCAGTTCTGGCCGAGTGCTGTTAAGGGAGAAAAAAAAAAATCACTCGCACTTTTCCCCCAGTTATGAATCCTGTCTAGAGTCTGAATATGTAACTTTTTCTGGTGGGTGGCCTCCTACGTACTCGTCTCCATGGAGATTATGAACTGATGCAGCTGAAACGTTCCACAGCATGGCATTAAACATCAACAATTAGCCTACAGTAAGAAGGCTCTGTCTCGTTTATTGTAATGAGAAAGCAGAATAAAAAGAGGAATTTTATTGTTTGAAGAACTTGAGAACAAAGAGTTGCTGTTCCTTTGTCAGTGAGTAATAAAATCAGTATCTAACTTCTAGCTTAGTTTAAGGGAGTAACGTAAATTTCTTGTTGAAAGGAGGAGCTAGTTGACATAATTCAACTTTCTGATATTGTAGACTTCTCTTAGCGTTCTTAAATATGCTACTTTTTTTCTGCCATCTGTCTGTCCTCGTGGAGATTCTTCTTGTGTTTCTTTGATTCGAATGTTTCCACTGAGAAAAGCTGAGTTACAGGTCCGATCTGTGGAGAGGTGATTCTGCTCACTGTAAGGATGCATGTGTTTCAAAGTATCAGTATAACTCCTGTAGTCGAATAGATACAGAATGAGCTTCATACCAAACTATGGAACGTTTCCAACCATGGCAATCACATCTCCATGTCGATAAGCAGCTGGTGGACGCGCCCATCCAAACGGTTACACAATGGACTTTTAACCATAAGAAGCCAAGTTTTAGAGCTAGGGGCCGACTATTTCTAAAACCGATCTAAAACTGCTAAAGTCTGTAAAGTGCTCCCATTATCCTTGCTATGATGGCAGGTCTGTAGTTCACTTGAGTGTGTAGTGACACTCATTACAATAGATATTATCGTTAGAAGTGCAGCCCCAAAGTTAATTTCATAAAACTGTTATTAAACTTTCAAAAGATTGTGACCTGCGCGACTCATTATGCTGAATGTGAAATTGTTAGCCAAATGTGATAATGCCATCTGCTCAATGCCTAATCCAGAATGCCCCAGCGCTCCCAAACACTTCCTACATTAAGAATAATTAAACGTCAGGAGATTAGACCATTCGGGATTGAGAACTGTAACACTGGTAATCTTCCATCGGCGCATCAACAAATTTGCCCACACATAAACCAAAATAGCACAAGCAGCATCACCAAATGAGGAACTCCTCCCTTCCTCTCACTGCAGACACTTCCAACCTGGCAACAAAACAATAATATGGAGAAAACAAATGGCATTTCATGAAGGGGTTTCACAGTAAATATGTGGGCAGGCGCTCTGTACTGACGTCATATCATGTTTACATCCAGATTTCAATGAGTCATTTAATGGGATTGTGTATAGGAATGTATTTAAAAGAACCATTGTGTATCTCTGTCCCTAAATGAGAAGTAAACAGTACGCCAGTTGGCAAAATACACAAAAATATTATAAATACAAAAATCTCACTCGCACTTTTCCCCAATTATGAATCCTGTTGTTGGGTCTGAATGTCTAACTTTTTCTTGTGAATGGCCTCGTATGTTCTTGTCTCCATGGAGATTATGGACTGATGCAGCTGAAACGTTCCACTGCATGGCATTAAACATCAACAATTAGCCTACAGTATGAAGGCTCTGTCTCATTTATTGTAACGATGCAGCAAAATAAAAACAGGAATTTTGTTGTTTGAAGGATTTAGGAACTAAGGGTTGTTGTTTGTTCGACAACGAGTAATAAAATCAGTATCTAACTTCTAGCTTAATTTTCTGAGGTTCACTAATATAAGTTGGATTTGTTCTCCTTGAAATAAAAGTAAAATTATTGTTTGTTAAGCAACACTAGAGCAACACAAGCAGGATAAATGACATGAAGAACATTGCAGGAAAACTTATGTTTAGTTGGAAAGTTGTCAATCACCTAAACATCCTTGGTTTTTCAGTTTACAATACTTGGAGGCTAACGCTAACTCTCTCATTGAAAATTTATTAGAGCCGAAGGATAAAACGATGTTTGCCATTAGAATGTAGGCGTTCTGTTTACAAACACTGGAAACATCTGTAATGGGGACTGAACCACCAACCTTAGGGTTAGAGAGCGAACGTCTCTGGATATATTGCCTGTTTACTCAAGAGGCGCTTATAAATAAACATGTCTGCTGATGGCGCCAAAGAAAACAGCGGGATTGAGAACAGGAAATAAAATATAGAGCCTTTTGTTTTATAAATAAAAAAATTGAATATGACCTGCAAAAATATGTCATCCCGCAAAAACATCCATAAAAGATTTGAAGGTGATCCGTGTTGTATTGTTACCTAAATGACTGGAATTAATTCAGCGGCGTCTTTCACTCAAGGGCAAAAATAGATGTGCCTCATGCATAAATGTTTACTTATTATTTGCTTGTATTTGAATGGGCAGATAATGTGAGGAAAACAAGGAAATCCTACAGTGATCGCTGGTAACAGTATCTAGAAGAAGAAGTGAAAATGTCAGTGGACTTAAAGGTGTACTGTGTAACCTTTCTGGTGGAGGGTCGGCTCGTCTCCATGGAGATGTAATTGCTTTTACTTTTGAAACTTGCTTTCCTTCCATCTAATCAATTACAGGTGTATCTGTTGCTAAAAAGATACCTTGAAAACTACTCAGAGCAAGGTCACCTCTCCTCAGATCTGACCTGTATATTGGTCTGGTGGCGTCACTTTCTGGTCTCCATGGAGATGGATACATTAAATGCCATACTGTGGAACATTCCTGGCTAAACAACAAGTGCACCGTGAGATCTGCAGCGGGAGAGATGTGAGTTATGGTAAATGTTTTAGCACTAAGGCAATTTGCTGTTTGTCTCTAAAGAGGAACTTCGTGACAAGAGACTAAATTGAAAAGTAAATCAGTTAAAGTCCCTTCACCAGTCCAATAGAAAACAACTCTTTATTTTCTTGACACCAAATTCTAGTTCCAAGTTGTAAAGCTGTTCACTGATGTTTATTCATCAGCACACAATGGGGTTACTTCATATTTATTTATGAGGATCTTTTGGACAAGTACAGTACTTCAGCTATCCCAAGTAATAATTTTGTGTTGACTATTTAGTATTGACAATGTTGTAGAACAGTTAATAAATTGTAAATTCAACTTGGAAGAGTGTATTAATTATTCTTACTCCACTAGTCACATGTTGCCTTCAGCCAATCACAATCTCTCACCTCTCGAACCATTCTCAGTGTTTAAAGCCAGTGTCTAAAACATAATTTTCCCCAAAAGATCAATTACACTTCCTTCATTGATCAATCAGGATCTAAGTGCCAATGCCAGTATCTCAAGGGTGCTATTCATATGATTATACATAATTACCACCTAGAAAAAACTAGGTATAGAATAAGTAAGATTAATCTCTGTGGGAAAATATGTCTCCTGGATGATCTGTCCTTCAGTGCCGCTGGGCTGTCAGGAGCAGTGGGTGTTACAGTTGAGTGCCCAGGAAACCATCTTGTACTAATCCTATAGTTTGGTCAGGACTATCTTAAAGTGGGACTACAGTGAGTACAGAAAGTATTCAGACCCCCTTAAATTTTGCTAAAATCATTTAAGTTCATTTTTTTTCCTCATTAATGTACACAAAGTACCCCATATTTACAGAGAAACACAAAATTGTTGAAGTTATGGCAGATTTATTAAAAAATTCTCCACAAGCGCACAAACAGCAGTTGAAGTACGCTCCGTGTCCCATTTCAGCACGAAGGCGGTTACACAGAGGAATACCCTTCATTGGGCAGGTACTTTGAATGGCACTTCGAAAAGTACGTCAAAGTGTATTTCAAACGATGCATTTGGCGAATTGGGACACGGCCAGAGAGTGAGGGTGAGGAGGGGCGGGGTCTGGAGAGATAAGGAACAGTGTGATTGGTGTAACAGGTATCCACACGTCAAACTCCACCCCTGCATCCAGGTGTGTGTAATCAGAAACACCTGGCTGTAATCAGGACAGTCTTGTGCAACGTCACCAACTACTGGAACTTGCAGAGGCCACTGAAGGCAGCACAAATTTAGATTCAGGAGTTTTTGACCAAATGCAAGCTGTAAATTTACCAAATTTGCACTAAATGTCTAGGAACAGTAGATAATGCTATTTAAACAACATATAAACAGCTTAGTTGCAAAACAAGTAGATATAGTGTTTAGTTCTACTTTAACTGGAGGCCAATGCAGATGTGGATAGAAAGTTTGCACGGTGGAATAATGCATGGGTTTCAAGGATAAGTCTGCTGATATGAAACAACATACTTGAGGGAGATTGTTATCAGCCGAAGAAAATGTCAAGGTTAAAATGGGGTCGTGTGCATGTAACACGATTCAGTATTAGCTTTAGCTTGTATTATATGTGAGACGGCACATTGAGCAGGTCCTGAACTTTGAACAAGGGAAATGAAAGACAAACATATGAACTTCTCATTTTATTGTGATAAATTCTTGAAGTTCGTTGAGTTGGAAAGATATTGTCTAACTTTATTTGTCTGGAAAGAGTATTATTGCTGTGACTTTACTGTTGTTGTGTTGGGTTCCTTAAAAATTCATTTAATTTTCATCGTTGATATAATTTTCACAGCGCATCTGCTCAGCTTTCCAATCGCCGTTTTAATATTGCATGTGCACATTTAATTTGAGTGTGTTTCTTTGTTTGTTTTATGGAGAGATATAAACAGAAACTAATTTGTGCAATGAAATAATTTATATAGGATTCTGATAGGCTTTGTAGATAAACACTACACAGAGATTTGTAACATGGACATAGTTTTGAATCTACAAATGCCACAAACAGTCCATTAAAACATAGCTATGGGCGAACGCACTTTCCATAATCTTTTGTTTTGCTCATTATACTTTAGCACTTCTTTAGAATCTGTGAAAGTGTCATTAGGATTAGCTCACACTCTCTGCCTCAGCACAGCTCAGTACAGTCTGTTCTTTCAGCGTTGATGATGACTTCTGGGGAACCTGAAGCACAACTTGTTTCTCTCATTCCATAAAGAAAAAAAAAGAAAAAAAGAAAGAAAACTAAACTTCAGTATTAGGTCAATTCCAGGTGTTGCACTTGTAATTGCTGTACTCAAATGTCACACCAATACTAGGAACTGGTAACACTTACTTAACTACCCAGAGTTCAGAGTTGTGTTTTTTCATTCACACACAAATCCTGCATATTTAGGCTGAGCTCTTCTCTCAAACAAGACACACTGTTCCACCTTGTGATGTCATGTGGTAATACAGGAAAAGCTCATTGTGTTTTTAAACTGCATGCAGATAATCGAGAATCATTTGGATAACTTCAGCCATGGAATTGCCAGTCTATACTGAACTAAAAGGTAGCTGTGAACTTGAAAACTATCGGTTCGTGACATCACAAGGTGGAACAGAGCATTTTGAGCTTTGGAGATGTAGACAGACAAATAATAAAGGGTTACTCAATCATGTTTTTTTATTTATTTGATGGGGACAGTACATTGAAAACATTGCCACCATATAGGTCAACGATGTCCATGTACATAAGGCTTGTAGCCACAGGCTAATTTGCAGTCCCCATCCCTGGTGAGGCTTTTAAAGGACAGAAAACAACACAAATGTGTTGAAATGTGTGAACGAAACACATTTGATTTTTGAGGAGCTAACAACATTGCAATATAACAAAAGCTGAAGTTAAATCTGTCAACTGGACAAAACGTTGTAGGAGTAAAGACGTTTTGCTGCTCATCCAAGTTGCTTCTTCAAACAGGATTGGGGGCCTGAGACATAATCTCTCCCCCATCTACAATTGCATCATCAGACCCAAAGCAAACAAAAACAAAGAGAACAGCACAAGCCGTTAAAGGTTGAATAGGGCCGTTAAGGCTGAAACTGGAGACAATAACTGGTTACAGTTTGAGTGTAGTTAGCTCCTCCCTTCAGATACATATAAGGCAGTGTCCACCAGCAATCTGACCAGAACTGAAGAAGCGGCTTGGACGAGCAGTGAAACGTCCTTACTCCTACAACTTTTTGTCGCGTTAACAGGTTTAACTTCAGCCTTTGTCATGGATCAGACCTGGACGACTGAGGGATTACACAGACAACATTCTAACATGGCCTAAAGATCACAAGAGCCAATTTTGTGTAATATGGGACATTTAAAGAAAGTCAATTGTAAACCCTAAACTCTAAGAATCTTGTAAACCCAACAGCTTGTAGTCCGTCCGCTTTATCAGTACTTGGTGTCGGCAAATACTGTCACTATTATCTTGAGAAAAAGTACTTTCAATGCATCCCTACTATAAACATAAAGGTATCTGTCTTGCATTTAATGAGTTACAGGGATGAATATTTCTCAAAAATACTTGCACTCTCAGTGTTAGCGGGCTCCCCTCTCCACAGACTTGACCTGAAACTTGGTCCTAGCGAGGTCAAGCAATAATGCTCGTCATGGAAACAAGCATTAGACCATTGTAATACACTAATCATTATTACGAAATTATTATATTATTATTTGCAAAATTTAAACAATAAAATCTGTGACTATCTAAGTTATTCATTTGTAACCACTGGCCACTTGTTGCAGAGCTTTGTGTAAGGTCTTTCTTATTTCAAGAGAAGGCTCTCAACATTTACTTGACTTTTTATAGAGTTCTTAAGCCCTGGTCCTCCCACTCTGTAGCAACAGCAGTAGTTTAATTAGAATTGTTTTGATCCCATGTGACACTGCAGTATTGAGCTTATATCTGATAACTTACACAGTGTAATAAAGGTGAATGACAACTCGTGTTTACTTCCTGGTCCTGGTCCTTTCTCATCAAACTGAAACCCACAGATTGCTTCTGGATTAGGGTTGTTTTTTTAAGTATCAGAAATCAGCAAGTGTCAGTACTAAAAAAGTCAGACAGGACAGAAATGAACCTTTTCTGAGTAGCTTTAGAATGACCTTAAGCTGTACCAGAACAAGTATAAGACACATATAGTAGTGTACGCCCATGGACCACAATGGATCCTACCTGGACGACTGAAGAATTAAACAAATATAAATCACTGTCATATAAATTACATTCTATTGTCTTATTATCGTAGTATTGGTATTAGTATTGAGTATCAAGTGTTCCAAAATCTTTGACAACTCTATTCTGGAAATTCTAACTCAGTATTAGTACCAATACCCATGCAACTTCCACATGCTTTACTAACTTGATCTGATGTATGCTCTTACTCCACTCCTGCAGAATAATCCATTAACTTCCATTAACGCTGAGAGAATGTTCTACATGCAGTTCTTTTAAAGCTCAAATGAAAAACTGGCCACGGTCAAACCAAACATGCACAAAGTTATAGTGGCACTGTGATTTTAGTTGATTTTCTGTGGAGACATATTTGCGTGTATGGGCAAAATATGAAGGTTGTGGGTATAAAATGTAAATGTCGTGAATGTGTGGTCAAACTGAAATAATGGGGACTGTGCGATGAATAGACTGCAATATTTTTAGACGGTGGAATAATGTAGAGTGCAATATTTTATATGTTTGGTTCTTTTGTGACACGAGCTCTTTGGGACAACAGATGGAAATTATCTATTGGTTATAATCCAGTGTGTTTACATTCATATTGTATCATGCCTGTATATTAGCATGCATTGTCCTAAATAAATGAATAAATAAATAAATAGTAATTGTCTATGTCAACACTCATGAGAAATGTTGTCCCTATATTTAAATATTGTGCTTTTACATTTTAATTTTAATTGTTGTATCTCATGAATTCATATATTTTATTATCTTATTTTTTAAATAACTGCATGAATGGAAAAGGAGATATAATATTTTTTAAAAGTGCCAATATTTGATTCATTTTATAATCACATATCAGGCAAAGACTAGGCCTCCACTTTGTAATTATTGAAAATTTCCAAACTAAATCTTTTAATACATTTTCAAAGGTCGTATGCACAGACACACAGACTCCAAACTAACATGATCACCTATAATCTTGATGCTTTGAAGTGGAAGTTAAAGTCAAAAGTTCCTGAATTAAACTTTCTTTTATAAAACATGGCAAGGCTGTTCTCTGATCTGTCTGTGAACCATCGTGTCTGGAGTCTGGATCAGGAGAAACTAAAGCCTGGATTTACCTCAGTTCTATCTTTCTCTTTGACTTGTGCCGTGTTATACTGGTGACAAGGGCAGGTCATTTCAACTTACCCCAAAGTTTACTATGTTTTTTTTTTTTCATTTGTAATAAAATGACTACACGACCCTGCCAAATCCTACATCTATCCCCGATTAAGAAAATAAAATTGGAGAATGAAGTAAGTACAGAGCAGTTGGCGTGTAGCAGTGGCAGTGAAATGAGGGTTGATCGGAGCAATGATTTCTTGAAGACAGGAGAATAAAGATTACTGAAACATGCATGAATAAGGCTAAATTACATATTTAGATTTATGTAGCGGAAGTTGGAGTACATATGCAATATTGCTGCAACACAACTCTAGGTATGTTAGAACAATTGTAAATTCAACCTTGAAAAGTGTATTAATTGTTCCTTCTCCACTAGTCACATGTTGCCTTCAGCCAATCACAGTCTCTCACCTCTCGAGCCATTCTCAGTGTTTAAAGCCAGTGTCTAAAACGTAATTTTCCCCAACAGATCAATTACACTTCCTTCATTGATCTATCAGGATCTAAGTGCCAATGATTTTCACTGTGGATTGCTATTCATATAATTATAAATATTTACCATCACGAAAAACATAGATATAGAATAAGTAAGATTGATCTCTGTGGGGAAATATGTCCTCTGCATGACCTGTCCTTCAGTGCCGCTGGGCTTTCAGGAGCAGTGGGTGCCACAGTTGCAGTCCATAGGAAACCATCTTAGATCTTGTGCTATAGCTTGGTCAGGACTACCTTAAAGTCGGACTAAACACGTAAACTTATATTTAGAATTGTGTAGAGGGAGATGGAGTAAATATGCATTATTACTGGAACACAAAAAAACACAACTCCAGGTATGTTTTGATGAGAATTCAATGTTGTATCCTACTCAAAAGCCAAGACAGTTTAGCATATAAAAGTCCAGTTGGCCTTTTAAAGCTGCATATCAAAACAAAACAAAAACAGTCTAGCTGCAGGCATGAAATTTAAAAAATCCCACTTTTCTGTTAGCTAGAATTTGACTCTCAAATGAGCCGAAACCTGTAGTGATTTTGGATTTTGACTTGGAATCCAATGAGAAGAAACCAACAAGAGTTATCTTTTTGTCATGTAAAAATATGTTGAGTTGGCCTGTTTCCTCTCTAGTTGTTGTGACAGTGGGTCTTTAGAGACTGATTTTGTAGAACATCTACTCTGCCCTGTTCTGTCGCCTGATTCACCAAAGAGCGTCTTAACAAAAGGCAGTGTTATGAGCTAACAAGACCAAAGACAGCACTTCATCCAACGCACTCTCACCTGGTTATGGTCCACGCTGTGATTCACAAACCAGCAGAAAAATATTTGTCTTTGATACTACTAGGGGAGTGAAAGTTTTCCTTTTTGACAAACTATAATGAATTTGAAAAAAAGAGATTTTGACCAAATATTTAATGCAATTCACTGCTTTAAAATGTCTCTAAAATAGTCCAGTCTATAACTATATCAATTCAAATTTCTATTGAGTGATTCAAATTCAAACAATGCATTCAAAATTTCTGTAATCATCACTAAAACCTAAAATCAGTAGATTTGAACTACCTATACTTTTAAGAGCACCGATTTAAGAAAATTCACGCATTTACCTATGGGGACGAGATTTAGTACAAACACACAAAAAATAATTTACTAGTCCATTTTTCTTTTTTAAACCCATCTGTTGAAATACCAAAATGTTTGCTGAAGTGATAACAAACTGCAGAATGCTAACTAAGAATCCTACACCACCTTGACGGAAAAAAACACTAATTAGCAACATTTTCTTAGAGCAATCTTGCCTTCTTTTAATAAGCCGCCATATGCCAACATGTATTATCCAATGCTGTTCTGTAAACTCCAGTGGTGAAGGCACAGATGTTAGGATTTAGATGGATTCTGAAGCTCACAGCTCCTCCTCTGTGAATTCAAATCATTTCCCATTGAGTTATGCTGCATTAAACATGACCACAGCTAGTACTATGACATGAGAGTTGCGCAAAATATAGAAAATTCATGTATCTCTGAGATCACTTACTGAATAAACCATATACGAGCATCAATTACTCACCAAAATCAAAAGACAAGCTCTTGAGTATAATGAGACGTGGCACACAGGCTATGAATAAGATTGTTATTGGCTTTGAATGTGAAATGGTCTAAAATACTAAATACTGAACGGCTGCATTTAGTATTTAGTATGAAAAAGTAAAAATGGGAGGGTTTTCTTAATTGAAGGTTGGTTAGCAATAACTTTCTATTTTTTTCTTGCCATTTTAAAGGTCCTATATTATGCAAATTTGCCATGTTATAATGTTACCTCCTCAAATACAGGAAGTGCTCCACTCTTTTTTTTTTTTTTAAACTCCATATATCTTCATTAGGATCATTTGGGTGATTTTTGTCCTGGAACTGCAAATCTCTACTGAACTAAAGGTAAAAGGTAGCTATTAACTTGAAGGCTACTGCTTCATGACATCACAAAGTGGAATGGAGCATTTTGAGCTTTGGACATATAGACAAACTAATAATAAAAGATTACTCAAACATGTGTGAATGAAAAAAAACACAACTCCAGGTATGATTTTGAGGAGGTAACAGCATTCTAACATGGCTTAAAGCTCACAAGAGTCAATTTTGCGTAACATAGAACCTTTAAAAACAAAAACATTTAGCACATTCCCATTAAATTAACATCATCTGACTATTGTGACATCATTTTTTGTCAGTACCCCATACTAACCTGCCACTGTGATGATGATACAGACTGTGTGCAAAGTGACTTGATACTAAATGATCACAGTCCAAAGCTCAGTCCAAACATGCACTCCAGATCATGCCGTTGTTTGCACACAATCCCTCCACCCGAGACCTAACTGCAGAGGAGACGATGCTACGTCACTCCACTCGATAATGCAGAGAAAATGCATCCCTAAAAGCCAATGGAGTGCTTTACTTTCCTGTGCATGGTTAAGGAGCGATTGTTTTTGCTTTTACTTTGCTACACGGAGGGAGTACCTAGAAGTTGATCCATTTGCATCAAGTCAGTAGGATGTAAACTATAGCTCCATCTTCACAGAAAGGGCTCTTAAAGATGTACTATGTAACTTTTCTTTTTGCTTATCATCATGTAGATCTTATTTGCCTGGAATTTTCCACTATAGGCATTAAACTTATCTATCTTCATGGAGACATTTCCTGCAACTGGTAATATCACCTTTAGTATTTTTGTAATAAAAACCTGTAAGGAAATAAATGAAAGACATACAGGTTTGGAGATTGTGGGTTCACACCATAGGTTAGCTGCCGCGTTCCAAACAGGAAGTGATCATGGGCTCCATCAACTCTTGTTCCAGGAGTATTGAAAAACGTCTCTCTCTGCGTAACTGCTGTCAGACTCATCATTTTGGTTTAAAATGTTCATATTACCCTGCTCTATATGATCCTAGTATTTGTATTCTGCTATTGCGCCTGTAAATTAAGATATGAGCATTAATAACAGACAAAACAGGTGTCTTTTGTCCCGAGGTTGGCCCTGCTAGAGTTAGCAACAGGTTTGATTAACAGTGTTGCCGTCGTCTCCTGCTAAAGCAGCAGTGTGGGCGTGAAGGGGCGTCAGTTACATAGTGCACCTTTAAAACAACAAACAACAAGACGTTTTACCACACAAATGGAGGGAAACACATTGTAGTTAATCATGGTCGTGATCTTCATCTTTACAACTGCTGTTAGTTGATTATGTCTCAATATAAGGTTGAAAATCATTGTACAAAAGCCTTCAACAACCTTGCTCTGGATTGGCTCTTTGGTTGCTATGATACTCACGGTCAGAATTCCAAATACGGATTTCGGCGTCAAGTTCACCCCCATAGCTGCTTGCCTCGATGAGCTTCATTTTACTTGAGCCGATCGCTACGGGTGATGTCACACTATCTTAATCCACTTCTATACATCATGGTTCACACTAGGTATTCAAAAGATTAACACACACTAAATATCTTATAATTGTTTCTAAAGTCCAGTATATACCCACTGTAGGCCCCTAGCTGCAGATTTAGACACATTCATTGTTAGAAAATACAGTCGCACACATTTCCTTACTCTTAACCCACCTGCTTCTTTGATATCTTACTCTTCTTCACAGCAGCGATCTCTGTTATGTTGCCATGACACCTTTGTATTCTAATACTTTGTAAATCTGCATTTGCTGGTCTTGTTATCACGTTCTTTCTCTGTTGGAAACTTCTGAAACGCTGCGTTAGTTGCAACAGAGGTGACACAGAAACCCTGTGTGAGAAGAGGAACTTGGGAAACCATCCACTCTCAAATGAATAACGCCTCGGGCCCACTCCTCTCGTGTGGAGCGCTGCACTTAGTTCACGCTTCTCCACATCCTCCAGTCTAAAACACCTTATTGGGGGGTATTTCCTGATCTCTCCAATTAAGTCTCACAGATTTAGTGACGTACGTTATAGTAATAATCATGACATCAGGACAGGCCAATATGTAAGCTGTATGTCTCAAAGTAGGGTAGAAACAGAGGGACCCCTAAGCTCACAACAACAACAACAACAACGATGAACCCAGAAAGAGAGTGGAAAAAACAATAGATACCAACATATTACAACCCCAAAAGCCAGTATATCTCAAAAGTATTTATGTATTGTCATGTTTTTTTCTACACAAAACTCAATTTTATACAATTCATGTGGTAGTGGGACATTTTCTAAGTGGGATAAAGAACAGGCGCCTATATAGCTATGCAGGACAAAAGAGGATCACACTATTCACTATTTAGAGCATTATTTAGAGGTCATGGCTTTTTTAGTGGTGTCTGAATGTCCAGTTCGTGAGAAAATAATGGACTAATTTCCCACAGTGCACCTTGAAAAGTAGCAGGCATCAATGGTCACTAGACATGGTCAACACGACAATGAAAGCAGACAGAAGCGCTGGTTTATTGCACTACTGACCGCTGATTATACTCGTAATTAAGCCGTTGCTGTATAAAGTTGCCAGCGTTAGCCACTTACCTTAGCTTGAGCTGTTAACAGAGAGATAATTTCCACATCGCAGATTTAAAAAGTGAATAATCCAGTCTGTTTGTGTGAGATCCAGCTTGACAAAAACATGCATGGTTATTATTAGTCCTTAAATAATCGTGTACCAGTCGAATCTGATTGTTATTTATTACAGAAATCAAGTTTTAGCAGAGTTTTGCAAACTTTTTTCACCCAGACGCCACGTGACCTGAATGTCTCACAGCTCTGATTAGTCACTAGTTCATACTTTTGTTGTGTCCTTGGGTAAGACACTTCACCTCCACCTTATCTATGTATAAAAGAGGTGTGTGAATTAGTTATTTGTAGAACATTTGCACATCGACAGACACACAGCTCATCAGTCTATCCCAGGGCAGACGTAGCAATAAGAACTTACCATCACCAAGCATGAAGAATACAACACGACTCTGGATAGACTTGGCAATATTGTCATTATTCCACATTACCAGGGGCTTGCTGTACATTTAAAAATGGCCCATTATGTCACTTCAAAACAAATTCATTTAGTGCGTGATTGTAGGAACATTTCACTGGCAATGAAATCTTGGATCCACAAAACTTGATGTTAAAAATTCTGCCCCAAAGCACAGCAGCGGGGGTCCAGGAACAATGCACATGCAAAAGGTCCAATTTAAATAACAAATGCAGAGTCAAGCCTTTACACTGTTTCTGGAAATACTTAAAGGAAAGGGCAGAGAAAGTTTAGATCCTGCTTGCGATTGGACTTGGAGCTGGTGGAGTGGTTGTGCATGCATTAGATGTTAGGAGCATTATTTCCTATTGATTCATTCCTCCATTGCCCAAGTCGAGAAAGTCGGATTAAGTTGTGCATGCTAATGGAAAGTCTGGAAACAAACCAACTATAAAGAACCAAAAATAGAAAGTATGAA
Organism: Periophthalmus magnuspinnatus; assembly: GCF_009829125.3. NCBI lineage: Eukaryota > Metazoa > Chordata > Actinopteri > Gobiiformes > Gobiidae > Periophthalmus > Periophthalmus magnuspinnatus. Next base: position 20,037,460 of record NC_047142.1, read on the forward strand.
GAAGGGAAATCTGTGCTTTTATTCTTGTGTGTAAACTTTGGATAGGATAATCAGTTTTAAAATGTGTTAAGTCACTGATGAAACATGACAATAAAAATGGATATTGAGATCTTTGGTATCTATGCAAATACAACTGAGTTTGTTTTTTTAAATTCACTAATTTATGCAGAAAAAACAACACAAAACAAAACTTTCTGCAAGTTCTAAACACCTATATATATATTTCACTGTATTTAATTGCTTATTTTATGGAGAGTTTGGAGTTTATAAATGGTAATTTGTTTTGGACTAGCCATGCTTTCATGTACTATATTGTCTAATGTCAAAGCCAGACTTTGAAAGACTTATCCATGTGTTTGTCTCTAGGTTAGACAACTGTAACGGCCTGCTCACTGGCCTCTCCAAACGAGCGTTAAGACAGTTGCAGTGCATCCAGAACGCCACTGTTCAGGAAGTATGCGCTCAGGTCTCTGCACGGGCTATAGACTCTCTGCTTGTGTGCATGTCTGTCTATGGCAGGGGTGTTCATTACGTCGATCGCGATCTACCAGTCGATCGCGATCTACCAGTCGATCGCGATCTACCAGTCGATCGAAGGCATTTTGGGTAGATCACGTCCCGTCATCCATCCAGTCACATGACTAATATACAGGACAACCAGTCAGATTACACCTGACTCTAGGTCACATCATGGGCGCTGCACACGCATAAACAAGCGCGAGTTAGTTTAACCCTATAGCGTCGGATCCTATCGTCGATGATAGAGCGGGTTGCGGACTTTCCAGCAGCGTAACTCCGCGCCCAGTCGTGCTCTCATGTAAATTCAAACGGCGTCTCAAAGCGGAGACATGGGGCTATCTAAATATTTTACCATCATTACGGTAATCTACCTCTGTTGTCCCTCGAAGGTGACGAATGAGAGTGTGGGGGCTGCAGGGATTTTCCCAGTCATTTATTCGATGCGTAAAAGAAAAAATACGGATGGATGTGTAAAATAGAAGTAAAAAATGCAGTAAATTCTGATACTTCGTTTAACATGATTTTTATCATAATCAACATGATTAGCTCTGTTATCGCTTTCAAATGAAAAATGCAATTTACTCCTGGCTGTCAGAAGCTTCTGCCTGAACTATGCATCCCTCACTGATTCCATTCAGTGCAAGTCATCAGAGCAGTAATCATCATTTAAGTAATTATGAACATGTAAGAAGTTCAATTGTGTTGTGCAGTATTATCTCATGACGTTGTGCAAGGTACATGAAAATGCACTGTACATGTAAGAATTCATAATACATTTAGAAATAAATATATGTTTAACATTTTTGTATTAGGTGGTAGATCTTTCAGACACGATCATTTTAAAAGTAGCTCACATACTGAAAAAGTCTGAGCACCCCTGGTCTATGGCCTAACACCAAAGTACATCTCCGACATGTTAGTACCATATGAACCATCTCACAATTTGAGAACTTCAGGGATCGACCTCCTGCTGGTGTCCAGACTCAGGACTAAACATGGGGAATCAGCGTTTATGCAGCTAAAACCTGGAACAGTCTTCCTGAAGATGTGAGACAGGCCTCTACTTTGACAATGTTTAAATCGAGGCTCAAAACTGTTTAGCTGTGCATATTACTGAAAGTTTTTATATAGATAAACTTATGTTGACCTGCAAAACCCTGGAAAATCATTACAGTATGTTTCTAACATGTTGAACGAGTAGATTGGAAAAGGAAAGACAAAAACGGCATTTCCTCAGCCCACACTGGAATGTATGCAAGACTGTTAAAAGTCTTGCATTTATTTTCTTTTGTTTTATTGCTCAAAAAAAAAAAAAAAAAACATGCATTACTGCTGTGGCTGGGGTTGCCACTCCACAGACATGGCAAAGCAGTAACTTTTCCATGGAGACAAGTCAAGGAGTGCACATTTGAGCTATTTTTGCACATCCTTTACTATCTCACAAACATTATGAAATTCAAGTCAAATCCTGCATTACTCTTTTCATGGGACGTCTCCTGTAGGCTGCACCATACCCCCAGTGCTGTATTCACTGACACAGCCGTGGATGAAGTCTCAGTTTTGTTACTTAAGTAAAGGTACAGATACCAGAGCAAAGAAATACTCAAGTAAAAGTATCACATGAAAAAATCTACTTAAATAAAAGTATTAAAGTACCTGTTTAAAAATCTACTTAAAGAGCAGAAGTGTGAAAGTAGATTCAAGAGATCTAATATAGCATCAAATGTATTGATTTTGTCCTGAATTTTGTTCAACAGAATACTTTTTTTTTCTTAGTTGTTGAGCTGTCCAAGCTCAAACTACAATTGAAAAAAAAAAAAATCTTTTCAGCAGGTCTCAAACAATAATAAAAAATAGTTTTATTTTTCGGTCCAGTTAAAAAATGTAGTGGAGTAGAAAGTGCAGACATCTGCCTTCAAATGTAGTGAAATAAAAGTAAAAAGTATCCACTTTTAAAGTAAATGTAAAATTTACACTTAAGTACAGTACTTTACTCGTTTTACTTTGTTACATTCCACTACTGCTGACATACACGGGTACTGTGCCTGCTGCTCTATACTGAATAGGTTTAGATATGAGAGTGGAAAAAGGTCTGGTGAAATTTGTCACTTGTGCTGATATGTGCTGGTAGAAACATAGTGGAATAGTATTACATGCAGACAGGCATGGATCTAAAAAGAGACTTGATCCACCTTGTGTTGCTAGGGTGATGGCAGACGTGGGTGTGTCCTGGCAGATAAATTTTGACAATGTTTAAAACAAAATATCCTTTCATTCTTGTTATTTTCATGTCTGAAAATGTCCCAAAGTTTTATAGTGCAAATCAGTGGTAATCTCAGACATGCTAGTATGACCTATAAGCTCCTCATACATACGGAACTAGAACAACATATAAGTGAATGTAAACAATTTGTTCATTTTAATGTTTAATTGCACAAACAGTGGTACAAAACATTAAGAGATTTGAGGTTTCTTTAGATGTAACCATGTAACTTTTTGTGGTAGGGAATCCGTCACCATGGAGATGTTACTGCTTTGCCTGGAATGATCCACTGTATGGCAAAAATAACTTAAAAAACATGCATTCTTATTGTGGAGATCACCTTGGTTTCCGTCAAACATTCTAGTCAAAGCTGTAACATCTCCATGGGAACAGACACTCATCAAGAAAAGTTGCAGAATGCCCCTTTAACTACTCTGATTTCGACATCACAACTAATGTCCACTTAGTAACTTTATATTGCCCTTATATGAGGCAACTAAAGCTATCTGCATATACTGATATATATTCACACACCTCACAGGACTATGATTGGTACACCCACTCGTACACAAAACAGTTTTTTGCTTGGGTTGGTTGAATTTGACATATTTCTCATTTATATTCTCTTAAAGAGGGTCCCATGTTAGTCCTCTTGTCCCAGGCCACAAAAGATCTGTGAACGCACCTGCTCAGAAAGAGTCAGATTGAAGTTTGCATTTAGAAATAAAGCAAATCTTCATATAAGTCCCTGAGATCCACAGCATAAGGCCCGTGTGGTAGCAATGTCTTTCTCTCCCACTCTCCCTTCTCTCTGTGAATCTCGTCAGCCTTGGTCTCCAGTTCAGTGCTGAATACGGTGCCGATGATGCAGCAGTGAGTGTCATGGTAGACTGATACATGATCTCTCAGACTTCAGAGCTGCCAAGACTCCGAGTGTGTGGGCTCAAAATGAAAATAGCAGGCTTTTCAAGGGCCGGGTCAGATTCCCTATAATAGCTTCACTCCGCAGTGTATAAAACCTTTTAGGATCACCTCTCGCCATAGGGATGTCTCTGTCTTTTCAATCCAGACGAAGATATATTCAGGTTATCGTTTTGTATGTTGGAGTTTGCATCTACTTGGAGTTACTGTGGTACTGACTGACTAGAATTGATACTACCTTGTTTGTGATATAAAATATAATGGGTTTTTTTTGACTATTTACTACCATTGCAAGATAGGGCAAAGGTTATATATCTGAATATAGCAGTTTTAGGACATTGCTTGTATTGATTTTTTCAGCCTATAGCGATATTTGACGAGACTGATATAATTTTTTTTTTTCTACTGAAAGACCCACACGTAGTAGTAGTAGTAAAGTAGTAGTTGCACAACCAAAAGATGTACAGTAGCTAAAATCCTCCAGCTAAGATACTGACCAAGCCATGGGACAGTTTTCTCTATGGAGACAATAAACTGCACCTTAATTTTAAAGAGGGGCGATTATGCAAAATCAACTTTTTGGAGCTATCTACCATGTTATAATGCCATTCCCTCATGCACAAAAAACATGCCTGAAGTAGTTTTAAATGTCATCCATGCATGTTTGAGTAATTTAGCAATCTCTCCCGGGCCCTATTCAGATCCTCCTTATGGTTAGCAATAAGATTCTGTCCAATGCTTAACCCTCAAGCCAACGTCACCCCTGCTCCTGCATTGCAATTTTCCATTCAGAAGCAGGATATAAACAATATCACAAAGCTGATGCGATGTGCAGTAGTTTCATTAGCGGGATGCACGTCGATTGTAATGTGATAGCGCTCTGAAGGGGGAGTGACTTAGCGTGGGGAAACAAAGGGAGGGAGAACTCAGAGTGTCAAAAACAAAAGTGAAACTTATTAAACATGCTAATATGTTGTTGTTTTTTTTGCAAATATAGCATTTTCAAAGAATAAATGGTAGCATGTCGATCAAAATATGTTAAGTGTTAGCAATTATTATCCCATAGCAGTGTAATGCTGTAATACGTCTTCTTTAACCTTAGTAATATAGAAGCTAAATTTAAATATCAGACCAAAACAATATCTAGGCCCCCCATCCACCCCAAATAACATTGATACCTAGATTAGACCCAATATATCAACCATCCATGCTCCCTGTTTCTAGCTTGTGAAAAATACTTCTGGCATTTTTATATGGACACTTGCAATGGCCTTTAATATAATGCCATTGGAAGTGGGTGGGAAGGACACATGATTGATAGTTGATGCCTACAAGCAAAACATCACAGCAATCCACAGCTACCCAAAGCCAACTGTTTTCTGAGTGCAGAAAGTTTGATATTGAAACAAATGTGCGTCATTGTGAAGAGCGATCGAAACTTCTGAACTAAAATGATTCCATATCCAGTGTATGTTTGTGTCAAGGCACATAATTCACAACTGAAAATATTCCTGTCTTTCAAAAGCAGATGATTCACACTGCATGCCTAAACAAAACGCTCCGTCTAAGAGTTTTTGTACAAGGTCTTTTCCACTGTCGACGGTGTAAAAGCCGTAAAGCCTCTCCTTTGCACAGAACAGCTTTTCAATTAAGCACAAAAACGTGGTGGTTGTCAGGCAACACCAAGGACATGGCATTCTTTAGCACGGTGGCATTCAGCGCTTTCATAAATGTAATGACATTAAAGTAAAAAACGCTGCCAAGGATGATTATAAATCAGTTTGAAAAGCGAGGGCTGAATAGGTGTCTTCACCTGCAAATGCTGTTTGTTCTGTCTTCTAATTTTAAATTTAATTTATATATAAAGCAAATCATACCCCGCTCAAACAGAAGAGAGGGGAATGTCTTGCCCAAGGACACAACAGTATATGCACTAATGTCACAGAGATTCCGCAGCCCTTTGCTAATCAAGCTACAACCTCTGCACTACAAGCAGGGCCGGCCCTAGTTTTTAGTGGGCCCTAAGCAATAGTCTTATATAGTTTATAAATGGAATAGTGCATTGAATATGACTGTAACTAACCGTGGACTTGCCTTTATTTTGCTGGTGCTGCTCAGCTCTTCAGCGAAACTAAAGAGCAGCCTCCCCTTAGCTCCATCAATACCTCAGGCTCTCTCGATGATTTAGCCGAGCAACACCCTGCGCTGGGCTAGGCCTGGGCTAGGCCCCGCCGCCTGCTACTACATCGGCCGCTGCGATGCTATGCTAATAACTTGTTGACATACTCGAGATGGCAGTGGGTGTGGTGGCGACATTGTGAATAAAAATGATGACGATAACGTAACATGTCATATTAACAATTACACTAACCTCTTTAAAAGATTCACTTGACATTGATTAATTGACCTCGAGACTTCTGTTTCTTCTCTTCTTATATTGTCTTCTTTTTACGTTTCTCCGCACCCGACATGTAGATTCATTTCAACATGATGTGAACAAAATGAAGATGACCACGAACAGTCGGGCACAATAGTCATACCCAGTCTTTGTCTTTTACGCTGTTCATTTTTGTTGATCACTTGTCTGCACTTTTTTGATCCACCAGTCATCATAACAGTTCTATGTTCATAAAGTCAACAATGCGCCAATTCCCTGGGAGGCTTTGAAATGTCTTTGTACCTATTTGCTGTCAAAATAATACAACCCCAATGACTATGGCAGCATCCACAGCAACTTCCGGAATAAAGTGAATAATAACAATACTTAATAAAGCATGAACAAAGACTTAATTCAGAATGAAGAAGAATTTATTACTTTTTGGAGGTTTCTACCATGTTATAATATTGTTCCCTTATCAAAAACATACATGAAGCATTTTGTACATGTTGTGATAGCACTCTGAATGGAGATGACTCACAAAACTGAAATTTATTAAACATGATAATATATTGCTTTTGCTGAATTTAATACCTCATAGAAGTGTAATGCCTCCTCTTTAAGAATGATTCAGGCTTAGTAACTCCTTAATGAAGGGTTAGGAGTTAGGGTATTGTTTAAGTAGTTATTAAGCCAAAATCATTCTTAATAAACTATTACAATTATTCATCATGAATTCGGTCTTTCTACGACAGAGTATAAGGGTCACATTGAAAAAAATAAACTATGTGGGCTCTACGAAAATAAAGTCATAACATTTCGACATTAAAGTTGTAATTTAATGAGAATAAAGTCGAAGCCAGAAAAAGTCATAATCTGACCAAAAATAAAGACGACATTTAATGATTTAGGGATTGATGCCGAATGAAAACAAACACAGATTGCAAAAGACTGGCTCTTGGATGAGTGAAAAGTTTACATAAATGCCCATAAACGAGGTCAAACTTTGAAAAGCTGACAATTTACACATCTCAAATCTGTGTGAGTTATTAGACAGATCACCGCCGCAGTTAAGCTCCCACCGCTGCACTTGTGCGCATCAATCACAAACTGTTGAATGAAGTAGGCTATATTTTTCTCCCTGTGGAATGACCTGACTCCTCCTTGGAAAAAAGTCTCTAGAGCTTGACAGTTCCTTGGACTCATTGAGAAGGACACAGGCTGTGCTCCGAGCCACAAAATCATCGAACTATTACAGAATTTGTCCTTCTTTAACATTATCAGTTTCCTTGGTCAACTCATCTCACTGAAGCGGTCTGCTATGTCTCCAGGCTGTCCTTCGTACTCTTATTTAAACCTCCTTGTGTGGAAGCATAGTCAGACTTGAATGGCTGTGTTGAGTATTCAAGTCACCAGGTCCCAGACTGATGGTAAGTAAACTTCTGCTGCCTCTGACATCCACAGTCTCCTGCCTCTCTTTACAACTCTGGGACTTGTTAGGACACAACGATTAGCCTTATCCCTATTGCCACTGCTCTGTCCTGTATCTGTCTTCAAATGTGCACAGTTTAGTCCAATACACAGAACTAAAACTTGCTTTAAACCTGATCTGATCTCGAATTCTTTATGCAGAATCGACCACAGCATACTGTCCTCGCTGTTCCCCGGTGAGGGTTTGAAGCACTGCGTTCAACCCCATATTCGTGGATGTTCCAGGTAGATTGCGTTAACATGAGCTGCCACTGCCTGGTTGTGCACAGTTCTACAAGCGTAAGTGTAAAGAAGGGTAGAAAGCTCAAAGCCAAGGGAACAGATTTGGTGAAAATTGCTCTAAGATTCGCACACCTGAATTTGGCTGTGAATCGAAGCACGATAAGTATCTCAACCACGCACAGAGACTTTCATTCCTGGGAAAATGATTAAATAATTTTCAGTGTTTAAAAGGCAAGCAATAGGTAGGTTTTTATTTAAGCTTTCAACTCTTTTTTTATGTGACCATTATACTATATAGTGTCTTTCTATATGCTTTATTAAGACTATTAAACTACTAGACTATTATTAAAAATGTAAAGTTTGGCTTGGACTTCAAATATATCAGCGTAGTTCTTTTTTTCTTGAATTAACTTTAAATTCAAATTGATCAAAACTTTCTAATTCTAACCTACAGCGATATTTAATTTCTTACCCTTTGCTTGACACCGGACGCATTTTGTTCTCATTTACATTCAGCAGAAACGGAGAGCGTCTATTCCAGGCATGATTGCATACTAATGGCATTTTAAAGGGCACACGGATACACCCATTCATTTATTCTGTAAACCGGCTAATCCAGGATCACAGGGAGATTTAGCCTCAGTGCACCGGGTGAACTAAACCAGGCTACTTCCTGTTCCAGCTGTCAATCAAATGGGCAAAGTGTGGGTTATTGCAAACATCCTGGAGTTTACTTCTATATTAAGTTTTAAAGATTTTGCCTAAAATCTGAGGAAACGTTTTAATTAGTATATTTGAAAACATGCCAGGCAGCTCTGAAAAAACTCTGGGTCACTATATATAGTCGAGCCAACTGTTGTAGATTAGATTTTATTAACTAGGAAACCAGTTTGCAGTTATAAGAAAGCTCATAACTTAGAATGTAACAGTGAATCTGAAGCTTATTCATATCGATTAACTATCTAGTGATCCACAACACTTCAATGTAGGGCTTAGGGTGAAAAAACAACCCACAATGCTGCACTGTGATTGGTCTGACATACTGGTGGAAGTGGAATATTCATCTACCTGAATCCAACCAGTGGGTAAGTAGTAGTAGTAGTAGTAGTAGTAGTAGTGAAGCTGCTCAGTAAAACATTACAAAATAAATGCTAATCTTTGTATCATACCATACATGTCTTCACTAAAGTTACAGTTTTGTGTGTAATCTTTACCATGATTTATTTTGAAGTTAAACTACTCTCACTTATAGGACCCGGCTTCTATCACTTCCTCCACTGATACAATAAGGGCTGCAGAGAAGTGGGTTAGCAGATGTCAAACAACAGCTGTGTGAGCGGATGTTACACTGTGAACTCGTGGCAGAGGTAAAGTCATTTCCCCTGGACTTGCACGCACACGCACGCTCACACACACATACACACATACACATACACACACTAACTGTTTTATGTACTGCCCAGCGAGACCACAGATACAACTGCACAGGTCTAATCTAGAGAATACTCGCACGGCAGGGAGGTGTCTTGCCTAAGGTTACATTTACAATATCCACTGGTCTCAGCTGGAGTTGAACCACAATAAGGTTCTGTCGAGGCCATTTTGAAAGTCTGCTTTTGCACTGAAATATTAGCCTGGCCTTCACAGGAGAATTAATGTCAGAGGAACGCATGATCTGTATATAGCAAGGCGAGCATGGCATTGCAAAACATACCTATCCTGAAAGAAACAAATGATATTGTGCTATTGCCAATATGAACTTTATACAAACACTCTTCTTATCATTCTTTGCATTATGACGCAGGGACTTTACATAAAGCCTCATATCTAAACAAAGGCAAATTCCTGATTAAATCTGGTGGAGCGTTCGCCTTCTGCTTTGCTCCAAGCAGATGGTATTGCTTTGCCTGAAATATTCCAAAGTATGGCATTAAACTTTCCACAGAGAGAAGCAGTGGATGTCACTAGATTAAGTTACAGGTTAGATCTGTGGAGAGGGGAGCCTGCTCACAGTAAGAATGTATGTTTTTCAAAGGACATTGTTAGTTATTAAAACACCTGTGATCGAATAAATGTAAGCATGATAAGTTTAATGCTCCACTGTGGAACAATCCAGACAAAGCATTAACTTCTCCATGGAAACAAGCAGATGGAGTACTCTCAACTCAAAAAGTTACATAGGTATGCACAGCTGTCATAGAAAAGACAAAAAAAGGTGCATCATTGTATCTTTCATAACTATTTTAAGACACCATACACTGTCAAGATGAGAAATGATTATTATAATTGACAAACATTGCATTTCATTGTTTCACTATCGCAGCAGCTGTATTGTTTTTTCATTGGCCGAGACAGTCCAAATGAAACAAAGCGTCCTGTATTCACAGCAGGGGCTCGTACTATTAGTAAGACCAATGTCCAAGTGTGAGCTGGTGAGTAATGCTGCCAGCTCAGGTCCCTCTCACATTTTTCGCTTTAGTTTTTGTCCACAAACTGTTGTCTTTGCTGCACAATAAAAAAGTGTCAAAATGAAATGGACTCCCACTCACACATATGCCATCTGAGGGATTTAACACTTAGCTGTACTTGTAACATTAACTTTGCAGAGCTCCCGTTATATGACATGTTCTAGTTGTCTTCAGTTTCAGCACGAAATACTCCTTTTTGTATATAATTTGTCTGGAGCATCATTTTCTATTTGATTTTGTCTATGATGTGCAATAGATTAAAGCATCAATTCTTGTGTTTTTGATAAGGGTGCAATATTTTATCAGTGTAGGAAAAAGCAAGCTATCTTTGCCAAGTCACTATTGTAAAGTAGAATTGGTTCTCAGTGGTTTGTCTGGTAACATGAAAGTTAAATTCAAGTATTCACATTTTCTTGTATTGTTATTTCTGCACTACTTAACGAAATCTTAGTCCAGTCCATTCACAATGATTGACAGCTCAGTTGAGTACAGTCACTACACATATGAGTCATTCATGAGTCACATTGCATGTCTATATGCTGTCAGTTTAAGGTGATATCACAACTGTAACGAAAAAACACGGAATAAACACAGATTTGGCTCGGTTCTCCTGACCAAGACACTGTTTCAAGATCTGGAGGTGGGTTCCTACATTTAGCATAAATATCTAAAGGGGACATATTATGCAAAATTAACATTTATGTTGTACCTAAAGTGGGACTAAACACTTAAACTCCAACCACATTTCAAATAGAGCTGCCTGGGGGACTAAAGAAGAAAATGAGGGGGAGGAGTCAGGTATATGGCGGTATATGGAACAGTGTGGTCTAAGAGGTATCCACACTTCAAACTCCGCCCCCTGCAGCCCACTGTTTGTAATCAGAAACGCCTGGCTGCAAATTTACCTAGTTTGCACTAAGTTGCCAAGAAATTGCTAGGAACATTAATGCTATTAAAACACCATGTACAGTTTAGTAGCAAAAAAGTGGATATAGTGTTAAGTTTCTTCTTCTTTTTCCTGCATCCTAAATGTTGTCAGTACTTATGAACTCCCTCATCTTCACAACTCCAACTGTACTAGGAGAGAGGTATATGTTGCTGTGTAAGTCTAATATCTGTCTCTATATGCAGGTTCTTCTTATACCTTTGCTGTCTGTGTCACGCTCCAGAGCTCTGTATCATCAGCTCTGACACTTCCTCCCACATCACTTCACCTCATGCACACCACAGGAGCTGAGCCAGCATCTCTCTCCCACAAACCTGTTGTCTCGTCTTATCCTGAGTTCTGCATTCATTCTGCTTCATATGCACAAACTTTTATCAGAAAAGATACGATTCTTTGTATTACAAGTTGCATTGTCTTGGATTGAAGACTCATAACCTCCCACATGTACATACAAGTATTTCTTTCTTTTGTTTTTTCTCTTGAGCTTGGTTGCTACAGTATATGATTGAAGTTATTAGTATAATGATCTGGCAGGGTTGTGTAGTTTTAAAACAAATGCCATATGCAGTAGTTGGGACCATTGTCATCTGAGTGACATAGAGGCACACTGGGTAGATAGAGCTTTCAGTAGAGTTTGAAAGTTCTCCCCATGCCTGCGTAGGTTTGTGCCACTAACATTCAAGTGCAGTATAAATATGTTTTATCAATGTATTATTTTTGCTGATGTAAAATTAAAAAAAAGGGTACAAATCATCTTGGTGAGCCCTCATTACATGTTGTCTAATGAAGAATGCGCATTATAGACTTTGTGAGGCCCCCTCTCTGCACTGGGTAAACCATACCCTTTACCCCCCAGTCCAACGGCCCTGTTGAGGACTAAAACTTTAAGTAATTTGTTGATTAATAATACAAGGTAAAAGAAACATTCAAATCTGTCAACTGGACAAAAAGTTGTAGGAGTGAAGACGCTTCTTCAGGTCTGGTCAGATTATCAGTGGACACTGCCTTAAGTCTATCTGAAGGGAGGAACTAACTACACTGAAAATAAAAGTGCCTATTGTTTACAGTTAGTGTTTGAAGGCTAGGTCTCATGAGCTACAATAAGTGTGAACTGTGAGTCATACTTTGCATAATCACTGAGGCCCCTAATGGGTGTTCTCACACCTATTAGCATACTGGCTAGCCTTATTATTATTTTCTTTGTCTTGATTTGAGTCTGAGGATGGAGTTATAAATAATAATAACAACAACAACAATAATAATACAAACTTATTTGCTTTAAAATTGTTGAGTCAACTAAAATTCTACTTACAATTGACTAAATGTTAACTAAAAGTAAAAAGCATTTCAGTCAAATACGAGGATTAAAACTAAAATATAATTTAAAGCACTAGTTTGGCTGTCACAAATATTACATTGCTCCTCTATATTGATAAATGCCACACACATTTGATTTATAGTACAAAGGAGCTAATATATGATCTATATTTCACATGTTCTGAAATGCAAATGTACAAGGGCCTTTAGCGAACAGCGCCGGAGGCTTTCTACCATGTAATATGTAGTAAATACATATTTTATAAGCTGCACATTGATCTCCCTCTAATTTCTGTCATTTGGGACCAACAAGGCCATCCAGACTGATCATGTCCACGGCCCTGTTCAGCAATGATTCTCAACTGGTGGGTCAGGATCCATAACTATAGATCACAGGAAACATGGAGCTTAAGTTTTCTGTTTTATGTGTCAAATTGGGGTGACAGGAGTCGATTTCACTATGATAACGTCGGCACATAGTCTGGCATATGTGCTGCAGCATGGATAAACAGACTAAGTTACCATTTATAACCAAATAAAGGGAAACTGTATTTAAAGGTGCACTATGCAACATTTTTCTGTTTCTCATTGCTTTTTCTCTGGGATGCCCCACAGTATGGCATTAAATGTATCTTTCTCCATGGAGACAAGCAGGTGATGCCATCAGTTACACTTTTCTTTGTGCAGTTTGAATTACTTTGTGTACGAATTGTGCTATACAAATAAACTTGCCTTGCCTTGCCTTGCCAGGTCAGATCTCTGGAGTGGTTCACATATCTGACCCGTGGCTCACAATTAGAATACATGTTGCTGAAGGTAAAATAAACAAAGTGCATCTTTAACTTTCAAGAAGCATGGGATTTGTGGATTTCAACTAAGATGCTCACAGTTTCTGATGACGACAAGATGGAAACTATATTATACGGTAAGAATTGAAGAAATAGCAAATACAAATTGAACACAGACTGTATAAAAAAGAACTCAGGGTGTGTGACATTACCATAGCATCCCACTCCAGTCAAATGAAGCTCATCGAGGCTAGCAGTTACAGAGGCAAAATGTAGATATCTTGACTTACGGGCACAATAAAAATACCAAGATCATATAGAGCGCGTTAATAACATTTTAAGACCAAAAATGACAAGTCACAGCAGTAGCTACAGAGAGAGGGGCGATAGTTATAGTTAGTCAATATAAAGTGAATTGGAGCCATAGTTGATGGAGCCAAAAGCGTGCACATACTCACTTTCTATTTGGAACGCAGTGGCTAGCAGGTTAGCTATGTCCATTTATATATACAGTCTATGATACTGACACATTAAAAGCATATTACCTATTTTGACCAACAATGAAAGATAAACCAGACTATTTGAGTAACTTTTAGGGAATGTTTTTTTTTTTTTTGTCCAGTCATCTGCTCCATGTCTCAGTTTGGACAGCTCCCCTCTCCCTCAGCCCCAGCCTAATGCCAGTCCCTCTTCTGAGCCCATGTTTTTGAATATTTGAAAATGTTAACACAATGAACATGGTTACACTGGCAGAGAAGTTGCACTTTAAATGAGCTCTGGTTTGTTTGTCCATGGTGACATTTCCATTATTTTTCTGCACAAGCTTTTGTTATGGCTCTGATTTCAGCCAGACACTGTACTAATGAGGAAAGCTTGTGTTTATCAATTGCACACATTGGCTTTTGACCACTCTTGTCAGATAAGGCCTTACAGCCAACTCAAGAGGGCTGAAAATATGAATTAAATGTCTTATATTATGGCATTTTGCAGTTTTATGTTAGACTAAGTTTCTCACTAAAAACATATCTGAAGTTGTTTTTTATTTACTTTGTGCACATTTTTAAAAACAAATTCTGCATATTTCTCTTTCTAGAGCAAAAAATTCCTGGCTCCCACTGGCCTATGTAAGCACGATGCTACCCATGAGGCCCTTCTTGTTATTAAGGGCTAATCAATTTCCTCAAACTTATTTTAACCAATAATCTAAGTCACCATTTATTTTTTACTTCATGCAAACTGCTTCTCTTTTCGATTTGACAGCAGATGCAAGCTTTGCGCCCTCTGCTGGCATTTGGAATTGACACATTTTATGCAATATTACAGAAAATACCAATGTAATTTTAAGACATATATTAGGGTATATTGTGTATTAAGTACACGATCAACTTGTGTTCGGCTAATGAAACTTCTGCACATCGCATCAGCTTTGTCAAGTTGTTGTGTACAGTTTTGTATCCTGCTTTTGTATAGTTTTCGAGTTCGGCTTGTGAGCTGAGCAGTGAATCTATGACATCTTCAAGAATACTTTTGATGAGGGAATTATAACATGCTAGAACACAAAATAATGTTTTTCTATTTTCAAGTAAAGGCAAGACAATTTGGCTACTTTAAATGAGTGAGTAAGCGTGCATATATGTAAAGACACGTAACACCCACTTAAACAACACATTGACAAGTGCAGTAAATCAAAGCAATGATGCTGATTAATTGGGCCCTTAAGATGGTGTGATCCAAGTGCCTGCTTAATTCTGTTTTCCTATGTCTTGTCTCTCTCCTTGCTGCTGGCAAAATAAATAATGCAGCAACAATAAATAATAACTGTGTCAGTATAGCTTTGTCTCTTGAGAATTTCTGATTATTTGCCAAGTCGGTAATGATCACTTAAACAGTGCTCAAGAGAAGTCAAACTCATTTCTACAACACAATAGCACAGACACACAACCCACGATCACAACCTTCCTCGTGGTCGGGGCACTTCCCTCTCACAGCAAGAAGGTCCCAATTCTCCCGGGTGACATGGGGTCTTTCTGTGCAGAGTTTGCATGTTCTCCCAGTGTCTGAGTAGGTTTCCTCTGTTCACTCTGGTTTTCTCCATCAACGTAAAACATGTTCTATTGATGTAAGAGTTGAAGAGAAGAGGAATGACGCTGGAGTTCTACCACAGGAGACGTTTATTTACCATCAGTACAGGACTCAGCACACAGAGACATGAACCCTCAAGACATTGTAGTAGTGTGCAGTCCAGTCTAGCTATGCTTCCATTGTAGGGAGTATTATACCTCTGATGATATAGGCTGGTATAGCACAGCAGCGCAATTTCTCTGTCAAATACAACTTTTTTAGGTTTGTCATCTGGATTAAAACATTCAGTCCAGCCTTCTTTCCCCATGTACATCACCTGTTACTAGGCTTGGGACAATATTGAAATTTCATGTCACAATTATCATGGCCAGAAAAATTGCAATTAACAATAATATCAGGATAATGAGTTTTTAAATGTTAAGGATATGAATAGTTATAATGTTAATGTTATGAATAAGTTCCATGTTTAAACAACACTTATATAATTATACTTTGTTATCCGTGAAAACAGTTACAATCTAGGGGAGAACATGGATTAGCAGGGCCGTCGACAATACAAATTAATAGGAAGAGGGTCCAATTCTGGGCCCCTAAGGCCTTGGGGTCCAGGACAACAGACCTCTTTGTGTCCCCTTTGGATAAGTAACATTTTGTGGAGCATTCTGGTGATATAAATTTCATTTATATACAGTATTTACAGTATTAAGTTGTAATTGTTAAAAGGCAATCAAACATGACGACTTGCGAGCTTGTCAACTTTCCATTTTTCTGTCACACATCAACGCTGGGGGCAATATGTTCACACTATTATGTTCCATATGCCATGAGATGAAGCCATAGACTGATAGGGCACAATATAAAGTGGTTTGCCCCAGTCCATCTGTATTTTGCCCTTAAGACAGTTCCAGATCTATGTCACCCATGTCTTGTCAGAGCTTTATTAAAAGCCACTCTCACACTAGTCTCCTTCGGGTTGTTCAAACTGGTTGTTGTTGTGTTTTAATATCCTCTGTGGAGACCCCTCTCACCTCGCTGCATTTACTTGATTCAAACACTTGAGTGTCAGTAGGCTGCATAATTAGGCCAATCAAATTGTTTTAACAGAACTTAATGGAAAGTAAAGTGCAGTCATTGCAATGTCTAAGGATGATCACAGAATCTTAAAATGGCATAATAAAAACTTTCTTGTGCTCTAGTAATGTTCGCCGTGTTTGGACAGCAAAATCACCAACACTGGTAATGCAAAACTGTCAGTTCAGCTTAGACTATGTACTGACCTGCCTCTAGTGGTACATGAAGCCCTTTGCATTTTCAGTATTTGTATAATTGTTATTTAAAACTACCTTATCCATTGTTATATCTCCTTTTAGTCTCCTTCTATAGACTTTTATGTTTAGCATGTTTAGCCCCAATTTAGGCTTGATAAAGTGTGTGTGTTTTGATCTGTTGGTAGACCAAAAACTTAGACAATTCAAAGGAGTGTGTGTGTGTGTGTGTGTGTGTGTGCGCGCGCGCGCATGTAATCATCTCCATTTTAAACTGACAGCTGAGTTTACTTCAAAAGCTGAATAAAGATCTTGAAAGCTTTCATTCTTTAGGTTTGTATTTCGTGTCTTGCACAAGGAGTAGTTAGTATTGCGCTCCTTAAAATGTGCTTAACATGGCCTAAAGGTAAATGCTACTTCAAACTCACAAGGGAGTGTGCCTCCCAAAAAGACTGAGGTAGTTTTTGCTTTTGTTTTTTGGGGGTTTTTTTGTCTTGTTTTTGTCAGTTTCGTTAAGTAGTGTGGCCAATCGCTCCAACTTTAAAAAGAGAATTAGCTGTCAAACTCGGAAAATGTTGTCCTTGGTTGTGTCACAGTCCCATCAAAATAATTGACATTTGGGCTCTGAGGTAAGTTTTTCAACCTGTGTATAAAAACTAAATGATGTGTTTCACAAAAATCCAAAAGGGTTTGCACCAATTTGTCATTTGTCAGTGTTGTAGAAATGCGAGCTTCAGTCATACGCCAGGGGAGTCCCCTGACAGTGGGGGTGATCACGATCCAGACTCCAACACATTTCAAGGTGAAACTGTCTCTTGTAAGCATTGACATCTTCATCTAGAAGGAAGATACAAACAGGAGATATTTAAAAAACCCTTTTTATTATCTTTGATTTCCATATTGGTCTTATTTAAAAGTTAAAGTTATATTTAAGTCACAAGGTGTAATTTCAAGATGCACTACTTTTTTGGTGGTGAGTCTCCCATCTTATCTCCATGGATATGTTCTTACGGTGCCTAGAATATTCCACAGTATGGAATTTATCTTCATAAAGACAAGCTGGTGATGCCAACAAGCAAGTTACTGGTCAGATCTGTGGAGATAAATCAAAGATCCATATGTTTAATACCATGCTGTGGAACATCCCAGGCAACATCTCTAGGGAGACAAACTGGTATTGAACCCCCACCAGAAAGTTTGTGGTTATATGTATTTGATTTTAAACATTTCCACACATACACTCTTGAGAAATGTCCTTCCAACATGTCTATTTTTGAACCGTGTACATAATGTTTGTGTGTGCTGGAACATCCCCATTGTGCGCATGTGAATGTAAGCTTTACTACAAATCCCAGAAGGCTTTTGGACAAACATCAGGAGAGCTCATAAAGGTTTAAAAATTAACTCTGCTGTTCACTCTTGTGTACGGCTCCCTTATCACCTTGGATACAACAGGTGAAAATATCTGCTCCACTTTTTAATACGCTCTCAAAATCCCCTTGATTTCTTTACGGTTACCAAATGGATTTCCGACAAGAAGCCTATCGACCTTTCGGAGAATATTTGTGCGTGTGATTGACATGTGCAGCTCTCTGCCTAGATTTTCTCGCTGGTTGCCATAGGATGTCAGAGCATACGCAAGCAGTGGAAAAAAAGGTGCTCTGAGTATTGGAAGTCGTGCACTGGAAAGACGTGCATAGATCTTCTCCATAGAATAGAGCACACTTGGGAGGGGAGGCGTGACAACTGAGGGCTCCTGCGTCATGGACCGTAGGATAAAAAGAAAACACTCCACTTGAGAGCAAAGCACAGGGCGGGCATGTGATTTGTGTGCATATGGAACACTGGACACTGGCAAACATATTAAGCATTCAATAAGTTCAAAGGTATGAGAAATGTTGTAGTTGCAGTGTATTCATGTATTTTGGCTTCAGAACATAATTGCTATGGCAACTGTACTCATTTTTTTAGTTCACTCACCTGGATATGGTTCAGTGTTGGACTATTAGTAACAGATTAGGCTCCATGTATTAAAGGCCCTGTAACATATATTATTACTTTTGGCATTGGTATTCAATTATCAACGGTCAAGCACTGCGGTTGGTCAACACGTGTAATGTTTAGAGCTTTTAACCTTATTTTAGCGTATGTATCTCCATGGAGAAGAGCAGTTGAAGTTGACACCATCAGGCACAGGACAGATCTTTGGGGAGGCGAGCCCACTCACAGTCAGTTACTTAGATAAAAACAGGACAACAAAGCTGGTTTTAGATGTCATTCATACATTTTTCAGTAATTTAAGGATCTTTCTCTGGCTCTATTCAAACCCTACTTAAAAGTAGTTGTACGATTCCAACCCTACGTCATCCATTCTCCATAAATACACAAAAGCAGGATACAAAACTGTACACACCAACATGAAAAACCTGATGTGATATGCAGTAGTTTCATTAGTGGGATGGTTGTGTTGTGATAGCACTCTGAAGGGGGAGTGACTTACGCTGGTCGATCGCAGTGAACAGGGACCTTTCTCCAAAAAGAGTCTTAAGAGTGTGTTTTAGGAGTACAGTAAATCGCAGTACCAAACAGTAACCCATCCATCCATTTTCTTCCGCTTATCTGGGGCTGGGTCTAAGCAGGGACTCCCAGACTTCCCCGTACCCCAGACACTTCCTCCAATACAGCAGCATTACCTTTAAATACTCCAAACCCTATGACGCAGTACATACATGAAGACTGAAGAGACAGTTCAGTACACAATCATGCATGTCAACTTGAACAAACATGATAATTCCATTTGTTCAGGATTAACTGTGCTCTGATCCGATTCTGAATATCTCATATGTAAACATCCCACTGCTTTGTATCGACGTGTCCTCTCTCACTCTCTTCTACACCCTAAGAGACAACTGCAGATCCATACATCCACATTTCTGTCTCTTCTTCATCGCTCCCTCCTTCTTTCTCAACGTGATGAGCGGCACTTTTATTAAGATACAGCTGTGCGTTTGGGGACGACGTTGTCTGAGTTGACCTGTGCTAAGCTGAAGTTATTAAAACATTGGCCCTCCTGACTTCTCTGTTGTCTTCTCTCTCCTCTCTTTCTCCCTCTCTCCACCCCTCTCTCTCCTCTCTCCTGTCTTCTCTCTCTCCTCTCTTCTCTCTCTCTTCTGTGTTCTTTCTCCTCTCCTGTCTTCTCTCTCCCCTCTTCTTTCTCTCTCCTCTCCTCTCTCCTTTTTTTTCTTCTCTGCCCTCTCTTCTCTCTCGCTCATCTCTTCTGTCTTCTCTCTCTCTTGTCTTCTCTCTCTCTCTCTCTCTCTCATCTCTCCTGTCTTCTCTCTCTCATCTCTCCTGTCTTCTCTCTCTTCTCTCTCCTGTCTTCTCTCTCTTCTCTCTCACCTGTCTTCTCTCTCCTTTCTTCTATCTTTTCTCTTCTATCTCCTCTCTTCTCTCTCTCCTCTCATCTCTCCTGTCTTCTTTCTCTCTCCTTTCTTCACTCTCTCTTTTCTCTCTTCTCTTCTCTCATCGCTGCTGTCTTCTCTCTGCTCTCTCCTTTCTCCTGTCTTCTCTCTCTCCACTCTCTTCTTTCTCTCTCCTCTCTCCTTTCTTTTCTTTCTTCTCTCTCTCCTCTCTTCTGCCATCTCTCCTGTCTTCTCTCTCTCTTCTCTCTCTCCTCTCTTTTCTCTCTTCTCTTCTGTCATCTCTGCTGTATTCTCTCTCTCTCCTCTCTCTTGTCTTCCCTCTCTCTCTTCTCTCTTGTCTTCTCTCTCTTCTCTCTCCTCTCTTTCTCTTCTCTCTCTCCTGTCTTCTCTCTCTCTCCTCTCTTCTCTCTCTTTTCTTCTCTCTCACCCCTGTCTTCTTTCTATCCCTCTCGTCTCGTCCTGTCCCGTCTGCTCCCTAGGCCCGAGCGCGTATCCACACCCACTTGATCACTTTCTTTGCTTTGACATCTCCCTCCCACTCGTGTTCATTCTTCATTATTACTCTTCCCTCTAAGTCTCCCTTCGCCCCCTGTCTCCCTTCTCGCTGCCCACACGGTCCCATGGGTGCTCTCCTGGCGCTCTGTAAACCTCATTCAACTCATTGTGTTCCTTCGCTCTTGTCAATTTACCTCTGCTTCTTTCTTGTCCAAAGTTGACCAAAGTTTTTGTAGTAGCAGTACTTGCAGTAACTGAAGTTGTAAAGGTGGTAGTACAGTTCGTAGTCGCAGTAGTATTAGCCTTAAGCTGTGTCTTTGCCAAAAGTATCTCAATTCATCATAATAATATTCACCGTGGCGACAGTGGTAGTAGTTGTAGTTGCAGAGTAAACTTGTCGATTTACTATTAAAGGTTTGCCGCCATCTTGTCTCCATGGAGATGTTATTGTATCACCTCAAATGTTACACAGTACAGCAATAAATGTGTCTATCCCCATTGAGAAAAGCAGGTAACCCCACGAGAGAGAATTACAGTTCAGATCTGTGAAGAGACAAGCCCGCTCATAGTAAAAATGCACCTTAAAAGTGCTACGTAACTGTGTAAATGGTTTATTACTAGCATTATGTGTTCTGTTTGTATTTATATTTTTATTTATTTGCAATTTTAGCGCAAACTTTGTGGCCAAAATATAGTTCTGCAAGCTCCAAATAGGGTCTATGTCTAAAAAATGAGTGTGTGCTGCCCCCAGTGGCCACAACGATTTCAGACCTGTGACATCACACAAACACCTGGCTGCAGAGGCGGAGTTTGAAGTTACCTGTTCGACCAATCACAATTTCCCTCCTCCTTTTCCTCCCTCACTCTCTCCTTTAGTCCTCCAGGCACTGCGCAGTTTAGCAGCTCTATCTGAGATGTGATTGTGAGCGGAGTTTAGGCCTTTAGTCCCACTTTGAGTCTCTTTTGATAACTCAAATATATTGCTTCTTCTCACTATTTACATTAGCTCTGTGGTCATGTCCAATGCCCTCATCCAGTTTATCATGTGCCCCACGGTCCTGTCGATTTGCCCCGTACTGGTCTGGTGAAACAGAACAGCTCCTGTAGTCAACGTTTGTCATATTACTTTCAATACAAAATGGCTGCCTCAGACTTTGCACATTTGGCTTTCCCGTGGCATCCTCAAAACTCCAAATAACTCCAGAATAGTGTTGACTTCAAAATGCAAAAACTCAATTTCAGTTCTGATAAAAAACTTAAGGATGGGCGCTTTTATGATACTGTAAAAAGTATCACTCTAGAGAAAATTGCAAAGATAGTCCTGGCTGAGGCTATATCGCTCTACACAGATCTGAAAATGGATCTTTATGCCACTGCTGCTACGTTGAGGAATGGGTCAAATGCAGAGGACAAATTTCCCCACAGGAATCAATAAAACTTCAAGAAACCTCAAAATGCGCCATGTTATTTCGGTCTGTATCAGTACAAATGAGTATCAACTTTAGATTTTAATATTGTCGGGTATTGTTTCGTATCTGAAGGCATAAAGAGAAGCAGATGCCAGACAAAAGAAAAAAGTGTTCTAATGTATTCATTGTTTTGTGCAATGCATCATCAGCATGACCAGATTGGGAATACAAAGATTTTCAATGCTTCAAGTGCAGCTCGCAGAATTAAACCTGAGAGGCTTAGGCAATGATTACAGGACGTGACTCAGTACTACCGGTCCAGCTTTAGAAATGACAGAGACAAGAGTGAGAGTTTTACTTTGGTATGGCAACTTTTACACAAAAAAGACACTTACGCTTTTAAAACTTACCTTTGTATAGTTTTCCTTTAACATATAGTTTTAAAATGGTGTTATATGCACACAAAGCTAAACTGCTGAAGCTATTAAAACACAAATTATTATTAGGAGAGTTGTCACAATACTAAAGTTTAACTCGATTTTGATACTCAGGGTAGCGGTTCTGTGGTTCTGATACAGCAGTTCTCATTCTAAAGCTATTCAGGAATAGCTTTAGAATAGCTTTTCACAACCCTATTACCAATCAAACAAAGTGCAAAGAGTAAGAAACACCAAGTGATGATATAATAGATATAATAATGGATATATTTCACCTTTGTACTTAAGTACTATTATTGCATTAATTTAAATTTACTTTTGATTTATAACTGCATAATTACAGAATGAGACAGCAGGAAAAAGAAGTGTTCCTGCAATTTTAAAGACACACTGCGTAACACTGGTGGTGGGTCTAAGATGTTATTGCGTTGCGTGGGATATTTCATAGTAAAACCTATTAATCTCTGTGAAAAGACAAGCACAGGCCAAGTTACAGGTCACATCTGTATAGAGAAGCAACATCATTCACAATAAAAAGCATGTTTTTAAAGGTATTTCTAACCATAAAAAAAAACAGTAATTGAACAAATGTAAGCTTAATGAGTTTAATGATATACTAATGAACATTCTTAGCAAAGCTGTAATGGACACAAGCAGGATGCATAGTGCACTTTTAAAAGGTCCTATATTACACAACATGGACTCATGTAAGATTTGAGACATGTTATAATGCAGTTATCGCATCAAAAACATACCTGGAGTTGTGTTTTGTTTCATTCACACGTGTTTGAGTTCCACCTTGTGACTGACAGGCTGTAGTTTTCAATTTAACAGCTACTTTTTACCTTTAGTTCAGTAGAGATTGGCAATCAAAATCATCCAAATCATCATAGTGAAAGAGGAGGACTTCTTGTATTACCACATGACATCACAAGGTGGAACAGATTTTTACATTTGAGAGGAGAATTCAGCCTAAATATGCAGGGTTTGTGTGATAAACATGTGTGAATGAAACAAAAGCAAACTTCAGGTATGTTTTTGGTGAGGAAATATTATAATATACATCAGAAAATATCCTAATATGGGCCCTTTAAAGTTATTCAAATGTTATCTTTGGACTACACATTGAGAAACTTGCGTGGAAGCGTTGCCCCAGTTTGAATGCTTCTTCTAATGTGTCTCTTCTTTTAGCAACAATACATCGGTCAGCTCCCAACTTTATCTTACTCTAAGTAATAGATCCATTACTCTGCATGGGCATGTGCTGCTAAAAGGCTCTAAATATAGCCATGAGGAATCACTTTGCCAAACATACAGCTGTGTATTGGTGTAAGCAGATATGTGCAGGCAGCAGAATGATGGGATGAATGAGAGGGGGGAAGATAATGACTAAAAATCTGACTGAGCAGCTGTGTTCTGCTCAAGTGTGAGCTCTAGTGGCAGAAGGCAGAACTGCAGACCACTGTCAAAGAATAGAGATGTGTTATAACCTAAAGAAAGAGGCAGTCACAGCCACCAGTAAAGTAGAACGGAACAAAAGCTACAATACAAGTTTTTTAGGCATAAATCGGCACGATAAGAAAATACGAGTTGCGAAATTAATTCAAAACAATAGAAGTTTAGAAAATTGAAATTGAATCTTCAGTTTTGTTGTATGAAAATTGGTTATTTTGGTCACATGGTCAATGGTCAGATTTTTATATAGAGCTT
Organism: Periophthalmus magnuspinnatus; assembly: GCF_009829125.3. Lineage (NCBI taxonomy): Eukaryota > Metazoa > Chordata > Actinopteri > Gobiiformes > Gobiidae > Periophthalmus > Periophthalmus magnuspinnatus. The sequence continues at coordinate 20,061,592 of NC_047142.1, forward strand.
TTCGAGGCATTTAAGTCGCTTTGTATTTAGGAACCACTGCCCGATTCATACACCAGTGTACAGAAAGTGGGGGAAGTGTCTTGCCCAAGGACACAATGGAAGTATTCATTTGCGGGAGCTGGAATCGCATCGCCAAGCCGTGGGTGAGTGGATCTGACCGCTCAACAGAGGGATTTGAACCGCCAACCTTCAGATCAGTGGAGAAACACTCTACCAACTGAGATAGTATCGCCCATAACTGTTGTGGTAGTAGTTGTGGTGTAGTTTCTGATCACCAACTGTAAGTATTCTGTTACAACGATACAACTGATGTGCGTTCTTGATCATTATCACTATATTTAATTAGCTATAACACTGCAGTATATACCAAAATCAACCAGGCCCTTTAACTGTTTTCTAAAATTCCAACAAAGCTTTCTTAAAGAGCCGATACTTAGCTTAATTAACTTTTAACCATCTCATTATGCATCCTCATCTATCCGTAATCCTGCATTTTTGGTGTATCTCCCTCTCTCTACCTCAAAATGCTTTCCCCTCAGTGTTATGTCAGCAATAAGAACTTATGCAAATTATTTTACAGGAAATCGTGCCCAAAATAGCTTCAGAACTCCTTAATAGCGCATAATACCGCGCAGCAAATCTATCTCTTAGCATAAATTTGAATGTGACGACGCTGTTTCCTACATAACACAGCATCCACTTTTAGTCTAACTGTACCAAATGCTTAATTGCCCATAGAGCCGACTACAAGTGCACTATACTCGCTGAGAAAGGCCCGCGTTTAAGGAAATGGCACTTTAACGACTCTCTCCGAGTGCTCACGAGCTCATAATGGGCCCAAACCAGAGTGTAACAAAGAGTCTATGGTGGATTTTGCTAATGAGAGAAACAGAGATAATCTATTGACTTTATATTAGATTCACAGCTGAACACATCTTAACTGCCTCCTCGGTGGATTGTATATTTTATCTTGGCATTATTATTAAGATTCTTGTGTGAAACAGGCACAAGCATCATTTGATATCCATACGATATTAGACTTAGTTTTAAATGAGTTTGGTTAAAAGTTTCTTGGCTGTTGGTCGGCAGTACTTGGCGCACACAGCTGTCTTTTCCAGGAGGCAAAGACTGAAATGTAGTAATAAAAGTGTCGCAGATACAATTGAGAACGTACTTAGAGGAAAAGGGAATATATTCTGCGAGAATCTTAGTGGCAAATGGAAGCAGTGTATTGCAGGGGTTGAACTTGTTGCGGTAATAGTAGTTGTGAAATAAGTAGTAGTGAAAAATCTGGGGGAATAGTTGCAGGGGTATAGTTGTAGGATTGCAGCAGTAGTAGTAACAGAGATGGTAACAGTAGTAGTAGCAGAAATAGTAGTATAAGTAGTAGTAGTAGTAGTAGTGATATAAGTAATAGTAGTAGTATAAATAGTAGTTGTAGCAGAAGTAGTAGTAGAAGTAGTAGAAGTAGTAGTAGCAGTAGTAGTAGTAGTAGTGATATAAGTGATAGAAGTAACAGTAATAGTATAAATAGTAGTTGTAGCAGAAGTAGTAGAAGTAGTAGTAGCAGTATTAGTGATAGAAGTGATAGAAGTAATAGTAGTAGTATAAATAGTAGTTGTAGTAGTAGTAGTAGTAGCAGAAATAGTAGTATAAGTAGTAGTAGTAGTGATATAAGTGATATAAGTAATAGTAGTAGTATAAATAGTAGTTGTAGCAGAAGTAGTAGTAGTAGTAGTAGTAGAAGTAGTAGAAGTAGTAGTAGCAGTAGTAGTAGTAGAAGTAGTAGTAGTTGTAGTAGTACTGATAGAAGTGATAGAAGTAACAGTAGTAGTATAAATAGTAGTTGTAGCAGAAGTAGTAGTAGAAGTAGTAGTAGCAGTAGTAGTGATATAAGTGATAGAAGTAATAGTAGTAGTATAAATAGTAGTAGTAGTAGTAGTAGTAATAGCAGTAGTAGTAGAAAATAATATGGGAATACTTGGCGTTACAGTAGTCGCAGCCTCATAGCATTAAAGTATGATCATAGTCCACACTTCACTGTGATTGGTTAAATCCATCTGTCAATCACTCAGAGCACCGTCCAATAGGAGGAGTGGGAGGGGAAAACAAATAGAGCTGCAATGAACAGTTAGCAAAGAATCACACTAGATGTGTGGCTTTCAAATGTTCACATGTTATAGGCCTAAATAAATTATATTAGACCTATACTTTCTCAACAGATACATGTTGTTGGCGCTGAAGTAACAGTTTAAAATAATTACCAAAAATAATAACCTCACAGCCAAAATTTTATATCGATACCATGTTGGGGGTGTTTTACATGTTTGTCTATGGTGGAATACGCACATTAGCAAACACTGCCAAAAATATTTTAACAAAAAACTCAAGAAAAAAGGAGCCTGTGATTAATATGAGCGTCCCTGGTCCCATTTAGGTGTTTACAACAGAAAAAGGTGAGAGTGACTAACTGAAAATTGTTGGCTAGAGCTACCTGATGTTATTACAAATCTGCTCACCTGATGTAGTTCCAGCTAACTCAGTTCTTTCTGGTCAGATTGTGTTAAAGCCAAGCTCGGACTCAACTCTACTTTAGTCACAGAGTCTCAGACCGAGCAGTGCCTACAGTTAGCATCACAATCACACCTCCGTGGAAAGATGAGCTGCAAAGTATCAATAGTCACGAGCACCCAAAGGCAATGCAATATCTGTACGGTGATTTGAAACTCCAACTTATTCCACCAAACTAGGGGCTTCCTCACCTCTCCGCACAAACATTACACAGTCTGCTCCTCTACTCCCTCTGTGCCACCAAACGCTCTTTATTATTCATGTTTATCATCACGCCGCTGCTTCTGTTTGCCACCAGTTTCATGGATGGACTGGCAGCAATTTCAATCTGCCACACGAATCCTTATATCGTCAACACCCAAACAGATCCCACTTAGTTTAACACACGCCATCACATTCAAATACACACAAAATGCATTACATAGGCATAAACTGGTTAACTGACACCACCCACTCGCCGTAGATATCAGATTCTGGGGGGAAAACACTGTCGGGAGCCTCTGAGATGGAGCGGATCCACACAGAGAAGACAAACGAGACAAACAGTAGTGAAATCTTGAGAGATGCGGAATAATTACCTCACAATCACCTCCGCTGGTTATTAAAAAGACACTGACGCGTTAATCTCCGTTCTGAGTGCGCACATATTAAGGTTTAAGGTAGTACAGGCAGATGGCTTACGGCACCTATTCAGAACGTTGCGGAAGAAGGATGGTGATCTAAGGAAGTAAGGAATTGATAAGAGCGAGATGCATACGATATCTAAACATTTATTGAGGTTACTGAGAAAGACTGGGAATGAATGTTGATTGTTAATGGTATGTTGAAGTATAACCGTTCTTTAATAGGACTTCAATAGGAGAACGGACTGCTATTCACCTATGGAATAAAGTGAAATGTTAGCGCGGTGCATGGGTCAGGGCCAGATGTTTGAATAGAAGAGAAAGATGGAAGAAAAATGGTGAAAGGGTTCATATGTCGCTTTAAGAATCTACAATACTTTTACTAAGCCTGTCATGGCATTTCACTTATCCATGGCGACACTGCTCAAAGTAAGAATGCATGTTTTTCAAGGTATTTCTGGCAGTAAAATCAGCAGTAACATAGATATGCTCAATGCCATACTGTGGAACATGCCAGGTAAAGTAAACCATGGAGACAAGCAGAAGGCCGACCCTCCACATGAAAACTGATGATAGTAACAGAAAGTTATTTCAAAATGGAACCACCACTTTTGATATGGCTCTGCGTTGTGTTCTGGGTGTTTCAATAAAGACGACAGAGGCTCAGTCCAGGTTCACAAGGTTTAGTCTGCATCACAGATAGAAAAATCACAAACTGCAGTGAGTCATGGGATCCAACAAATATTCCTCAGAGATGTTGCACCAACCACCAAAAGAGATTCACCGCAGCAACAACAAAATAACTGATTTGGTGGATTGTGATAATGCCGTATGTAATGATTGAAAAAGCATGAATTTCTATTAACTTGTTGAATACATCTCTCCTAGAATTTCACCAAATAAACCAAACAAGCTTCTGTATTATCATGGACCAGGCACAGAGAGGATCTAATCTTGAGTCAGTGTAGCAACCATCTGAGTTGAAGATCAGGAGGCATTAAAAGGTTAAACAGGTCTCTTAACCCTTTTAGACTAGAGAGATGCAGACTACACCTGCTGTATAAATAACTTATCCATGGACATAGACTACAGTGAGCCTAAAGTTAGACTCTAAACCAACATGTATCAAGTCAGTCTGGGAAGGTGAGTGCTACTGACTACCCCCTGACTCCCAGACTGGGCAGTCGGCTCATCAGGATTTGGGAGGGGATCTGGGACATCTTCCATTGAGTCTGCCACGGCACTTGAAGCATTTGCCTCATCCGACTCTGAGCCATCCACAGCACTGTCACTAGACCTAATCCAAGCAGATGGCAGTCCCTCAGAGGATTCAACTCTCAAACTATTGGGATCCCTTAGATCTTCACTGTCAATATAGCACTCCTCTGAAATGTTTTCTGTTCCTTCACACGAATGAAGTTCATATCCAGGAGCAAGCTCCTGCGCTCTGCCTTGCAGTGGACATTGGAAGCTTGGATTTTTTGCACATGTATCTCTGACTGTCTGTCCACAACTGTGTACACTGTAGGCTCCCGATCGTCTACAGCTTCAGAGACACACCCTTTACTCTCTTCTTTTAATGCTTCGTCTGGTGTCTTTGATGTTGAGTGGTATGTAGCTGGGCGATCTTAGCAGTGTCAGCAAGGTTTATGAGGAGAGTTATGGAGTAAGTGCTGAAGTCAGCTACACTGGTGTCATTAAGCATTGACTGGAACACCACATCTACGGGCAGCCAGTGGATGCGGCCAAACATTAAATTAAAGGAGTTAAAGCCTGTGGTCTCATGGGTGGTAGCATTGTAGGCAAAGGTGAGAGTCTGGATGGGCCAATCTTGCTTGGATCTTAATGGGAGAGCTCAGATCATGTTTCCCTGGGTGCGATTGAACCTCTCAGTGCCGCCATTGTCCAGAGGATGGTAAACTGTGGTGTGGGACTTGAAAACACCTGACAGAGCTCCAGACCAGACAAGCTTGGACAGCAGCTCACTTTTAAAGTTGGTCCCTTGGTCTGAATAAATGCGCTCTGGGAACCCATATACACAGAAAACATTGTCCCAGAGTTTCTTGGCCACTTGCTTGGCGGACTGATTCCAACAAAGAAAGGTGTGGGCCATGTTGGTGAAATGATCTGTCACCACCAACACATCCACAGAGCACTTGTCACTCTCATCATGTCTAAACACAGGTGGTTCTTTAATATTTACCTGAATAACAAGTTTAACTCCAGACAGATTTAGTTCTGGGTTCTGACTTGGAACTGTCTAGAAAGTGTCTCTGAACTGTGTTCCCACATTGCTCTGTAAGTGAGCAGCAGTAAACAGGCCAATCTGGTTAACCAAGTCTGATATTAAAGTACTGAATTCAAATTTACCAGCAACTTGTGGGTTGGCATCACACATAGAAAGCTGAACATTAGTAGGACTGAACATGGGGCTTCTAGACTGTGATTTGCATGTTTAAACCATCCTGTACCAAAACTCACACTTGAACAGCTCACATTTGCATTTTCAAAATTATGTGGAGTAAATATGGTGAATAAACCAAAACTATGCAGTGAGTTCACAGAAACAATAAACTACAATATATTCAAACTGACTGGCTGCTGTCTTTAAATAAAATAAAAAACTGAACCACGATGACTATACAGCTCTCAGTCTGTCTACTTGAGTGAAATCAACTGGAGTCTTGAGAAGAGATGAGCTTCTCCGGTGATCAAGATGGCACTGATGTTTCTAAAAATCCAGTCATTCATGGCACCATTGTAACTGATCCGCCGCTTTTGACATGGCTCTGTGTTGTGTTCTGGGTTTTGCGGTACAGATGACAGAGACTCAGCCCGGGTCCAGAAGGTTCAAACACATTGTAGATAATTAACAGGTATTATATAATAATTTACAAAAGAATTAAACTATTTACAGAACATTCATTAGCAAAAAAAAAAAAATTTGCCAGGATCCCAAATTAGTGTGTCTTACCTCAGAGCTGTGCAACATCTCTGAGGGCACGTTGCTTGGCAACACCAAAACAAACTCACAGCAGCACGGGCACATAAATCAAACAACAGCAAAATTACTGATTTGGTAGAAATCGATAATATATAATGATGAAAAAGCATGATTTTCTATTAACCTTTTACAAAAACAAAAGTTTACTATAACCTCTCACTAATCAAGGATCAAGCAAACAAACTTGTATAACAGGCTGCAGCTAGGTGGTCCTGAAACATGGGTTAGATGCAGAGAACAAATTTCCCAATGGGATGATTAAGTACAGTTTAACTATTTACTTTTCCATCTGCTAATATCACTACTTCAACACTTTGAAAAATAAATCTCTAAAAGTGCATGCATACCTAAAAATCACACCAAAATATAAACTTGCATTTTTCCTGGGTGGATTTCTGACAGACCTTGACAGAACAGACAAAGAGCAAACTTGGTCAAGCAGAACAAACATGACACGAGAAGCAATTTTCCTACAACAAAAAACACATGCAGTCTTGTTTTCTAAATGCCACACTATTATAACCTGCTCTGTTCCACAAATCTCTGCAGCCATGTGATCCTGGTGTCTATTAAAATAACTCAATATGTCAACTCTGGATGTTATTTAGAGTCTATATTAAAGCAGCAATAGTTCCCTTTAGGTTATTTCGTTGGTGTATTTTCCCAGTAAGGACACCATACCTTCTTTTATTAGGAACAGGGCACAGCAGTACATTGATTGAAACAAAGCAATGGGAAAGGTCGTGGTTTCCATGGCATTCAGAGTAACAATAAATTATGATCGTTACCACAGAAATTAACAGTTCAAAAAAAAAAAGAAAAGCTATGTTTGAAATATTCCAAAGTTCAAAAGAAGGCTCCGAAACAGGAAAACCAAAACCATAAATGGGTTCATCACAATTGTAAGAAGAGATCAAAGATATTCCAGCCACAAGGGGTCAGTAGAGAAACAGATTGTTAGTTTTAGTGGAGTCTTTACTATTGTGATACCTTTAAAACGGATAAAAGTGGAATTAATGCCCAGACACAATATTTATCCCATTGTAAGAAAGGGGCAATGACTAAATGAAGGTTGGCTGTAGTCATCTGTCATTTTTACAATCAAAAAGATCATAGTTTGTTCCCAGTCAATCAAAACTACTACCATACATTTTAGGGTCATCTAATGGTACTGTATTATTCAAACCTTATACTGCAGCCTATTGGTGTATGTATTTTAACAAGTCATATTTCATTTGAGATTTTTAGTGCCATTGATTTAGCTCTGCACCAACTTTTCAAGCTTGTCAGTTTCCCATGGACCTTGTGATTAAAAGCATAATTTGAAGAGAAAGGATTAACTCCTGAATGAGATGCAGAGCAGAGAAGGAGGAGGTGCAGACATATACTGCAGAGACATTTAAAAACCCTGACACTGATGAGAAGACATCTGCCCACGGTGAGTAACGGAAGGTGACACTAGCACAAGATTAAAGATCTAATATTCTACCATATGAGACTGTCTGGCAACTAATATGATATGCTCTTTGAAATGTTCTCCATTTTTAAAACCAAGGATTCCAAATGCCCCTAGTAGTTCAATGTTCACAGTCGTACAGGTTAAGTGTAGCATAGGGATTTCAGCTGGGGCAATGGTAAATGGTCATTTTTTTATATAGCGTTTTTCCATCTTCAAGTCATTCAAAGCATCAATGAATCACTCACCCATTCACACACACACACACACACACATTCATACACCAGTGTACACAGGCTCTGGGGGTCTTGCCCAAGGACACAATGACAGCATTCTGTTCCATGACCGTTCAACCAATGATGTTTATGTCACCCCCAACGGAGCCACTGTTACTATGTTGTGTTGGCTGAATTTTTGAGCATGTCTACCAATACATAGTATTACAGCGGTTGTGTTCATGTTCTACTGATATTTTTAATATTACAAATATAGACATATGCAGCGTACAATGAGATATTTATTCACCTTATTCATGAAGTTGCCGTGGGCACCATTGTGATTGGGGTTGTATTATTTAGCACAGAGCTGCCGAGTCGGTTCACTGATGACATGTTAATACACGTATTTTACACAAATCAACCTACTTTATATCAAATTTAGAAACAAAACTTTTCTCAAATTCTCCATTGTAATGAATGTGATTTCCGCTTAACTGGAAGTGCCCTCACAATGACAGCGGTTTAGCAGCATTAAGAGGAAAAAGTGGGCGGGGAGGAATAAGGTCAGTGTAATGAATATTAAGATTTGGCATCAAAGTCTTTCTTTTAGTGAACATATGAGAATCACATTCATGAACAGGCAATGCAAATATGTTAAAAGGATACAAAGAGGTCATAGTTGTGCCAGTAGCCAGATGGTATACAGAAGAATATGAATATTTCCAAGATAAAACTAATCTTGTATAATGTTGTAAAATCAAGATTTTGAATTACAAGCTTCTTTTTAAAGCAAATGTCTCTCATTGTTTTGCATGTCCATATGTTTAAAAGCAGCTGGAAAGCGCCTATTTTATCTTCCCAAGAGTCTTAGCTTAATGGTAAGTTAACTTAAAGGAAGTAACAGTATGTCGGATTGGCAACTGCAGTATAAGCAGGTTCTCCCTGTGTCTGGGTGAGTTTCTTCACGTTACTCCTTTTTCTCCCATCAACTTAAAACGTGCAACATTGGCTAATCCTCCAGTTAGGTACTCCCAACGTAAGGAAATGGGCACTAGCTGAAGAAAAACAGAACTAGCTCATTTTAAACAGTTTGCAGTGGTCCCAACATCCTAATCATTCACAGTAATGAATTTATAAATGCTTTTCACAACAGTTGTTAGAGAAGAGTGTGCGCCACCATGGTAATTCTAACAACTAGCATGCTAAAGGTGCATTTCCAGATCCTCATACAACAAAACACTGTATAATTAGAAGCAGACAATATACAACAGACTTATTTTGACCTCAAGAGCTGCTTAAACAATATATCTGTACTGGGGCAAGACAAATTTTGCTCAAATACATGGGGGAAAAAAAACACTTTAAATCCCATATAAAGAAGCTTTTAGTATGGTTTTTGATTAAAGTATTGTGATGGGCATTTGTTTATCATCACTAGTTGATTTTACATTTTACACCAGATGCCCCCCATTTCTTTGGTTTGGCAGATATTTCACAGCCTTCTGGTCACCTTCTTGTATAACTCTATTCGCTGAACCATTCCTGAAAGCATAACACGGTTATTTCATTTAAAATTCTGATATCCAATCATTTGCAGACACTGAAATAACAAACGGCGACATGTTGAACTCCGCTGAACGCTTGTATGCTCATCACAATTTAACCTGTGCCAAAAATCATCAAAGCAAAACAGATAGCACCTTCAACAGCCATCATCAGCATTACCATTGCATGAGATGGAGATTGGGTTGCGCTAACAATATTATTCTTCTAAATAAAACAGAGCTGTCAGAGATATGGCTGTGAGTGAGGCCAGATCCTACGCTTCAGTGCAAAGTGTGTAGTCGAAATAACCTTATAATCATAAAATAACCTTAGAAAATAGGTTATTGTGGTGCCTCTAGAGCTAAACTGCAAAGCCACGTTTAACTGCCGACAACTGCATATGTCCATGTCAAGACACTTGTTATTGTAGGCTAAAAGGAGAGCTATTCAAGCACATAATAGGGTGAAATGTTTTGGGGTTTGTTTGTTTTTTTTTTTTCAAAGAAGCTACTTTGCAGACCATAATCAGAATCAGAATCAGAATCAGAATAAATAATTACAATACTTAGAAATGATTGGAGGAGTACTTTTTTTTTCATAATGTGATTGCTTGCATAAAAGAGTTCATACAAGATATTATGTTCAGTACAGTAAAGGATTGGCCACTCATAGTTCAGGTCTAAAAACATTTCATTATTCTGAACCATATAAGAAAAGTTTGAACCTTTGCCATAGCAATTCAATTATTCAGAACAAAATATCTTTTGAATGGTTAATTGTCCTCAAAACAGCCATATCGTAGGAATTTGGAAACCATGAACTGATGTATTTTGCCCCAGTTGAGCAGGTAGTACGTCTGGCATAAACAACAGAAATGTGTGTGAAATGTACTTTAAGTGTACCCGATACATGTGCTCAAAATAAATAAATAAAATTAAAAATAAAATATTTTATCCACTGCTGTTAAAAGTGCTTTACAGAATAAGAAAGACAATAAATCACACAAATCAAAACGTAAATAATTACAAATAATCATCATAAAATTAACATTAAAACAGAAGAGTGCAGAATAAAGGTATTGTTTTAATGTAAATGTAGTTTAAATTTTGTTGTACATGTGGCATGTTGCAATGACAATAAAGACATATTCTATTCTATTCTATTCTATTCTAGTCTACTCTTACTAAACCTCCCAATTAAAGCCATAGTATGTAACTTTATAACAAAAAATAAACTAAAATAAAAGCTTTTTTGTTTTATTCCGGTTGTGTTTATTGCACTAAATCATAAATCATGCGTCCTTCTGAATGGGCTTGCATCTCCATAAACCTCAACCTTATTTGACCTCCTGCTTGTTTCCATAGAGATATTGCTGCTTTGGCTATAATGTTCCACAGTATGGCATAAAACATTTTCTAACTCCATGGAAAATGTATGGTTTTAAATTTTCAGCCTGTACCTTTAATGTAGAAAACAAAACAAACACACACCCATACACAGGTTATGTAAGTTACAGTATGTAGGTCCATACTCACATACTGTGCTGGTATGCGGCCCTCAGTATAAAATATGGATCCAGGAGATGAGAAGTTGACATGATCCTTTCACAGTGATGAGCTCAAACATGTCTGTTACAGCGACGGATTTTCCCACACAGCCAGGGTGATACAACGAGAAGTGGACTGGCACAGGGTAAATGGAGCTCATGTCAGGGATGTCAGAAGTCTGAACAAGCTGAATAAAGCACTGTACAAAACTATATGAACCAATGCCAATAATTAAAGATGGGGTATTATGAAAAATTTATTTTTGAGCTTTCTACCATGTTATAACATTGTTCTCTCATCAAAAACATGCCTGTAGAGGTTTTAAATGTCATCCATGCATATTTAAGTATTTTAGTGATCTCTCCCAGGCCCTATTTCAATCCTCCTTACGATTAGCTGTAAGATTCTGTCCAATGCTCAGCTCACAATCTACGGCATCCATGCTCTCACACGACAATTCTCCATAAATATACAAAGGCAGGATAGAAAACTGGCATGATCTGATGTGCAGTAGTTTCATCAGTGGAATGCACGCTGATTGTGTTGTGATAGGAGTTACTTAGCGCTGAGAGCAAAGGGAGGGAAAATTCATTGCGTCAAAAAGAAAGTGAAACTTTTAAAACGTGTTAATTCATTGTACAGCAGTAACAGTATAAGGTAACGTGGTGATCTAAATATGTTATGTGATGGCAGTTAATTAAAATAAATGGCAAATAGTCACAGTTTCATAGAGCACCTTTCCACCTTCAAGGCACTCAAAGCTCTTACATCAAGGAACGACTCACCGTTCACACGCAGGTACTGAGGGGCAAAGAGGGTTAAGTGTCTTGCCCGAGGACACAACAACAACATTGTGCCTGATTGCTCTTCCAATGTTTTAAGGCCAATAGCGGGATCTGAACTGCCAACCTTTGGATCAGACAAAACACTCCACCAACTGGGCTATTTTCACCCTCTCTTTAACTTATATTCAAATATAAATTAATTAAAAACACACAATTATGGCATTAAATATGGATTTCATTCTCATTTTCATGAACATAAACAAAACTTATACTTTGAACTGATCTCCAAACCAGTAGATATGGTAGACTTCTTGATTAAACTGACCCAAGCTGATTATTGATCATTTGAAACGATTGACTCTCAATTTGGTTTGATTCTGTTAATTGCAAAGCTCTATAATCCAAAACAAGAAACAAATTAAAATTTAATAAATATGTTAACATCAACTTTACTTATCACGTGTACAGTGTGTGAGGCAGTCCATAAAACGTCATGTATGTCATTGTCTCTGCAGTAATTAAAGAAATTAAAATGGCAACACCGTTTTTAACTTTCCCGGCCTGTGAGGAATTAGATTTAGTTTAGTTGTTTCTCGCTTTAACTTTTTCCAACTTCCTTGAGACTTCTACCAAACTTCTTGAAAGTCGTGTTGACACTGATGGACAGCAAGGCCAAAAGTGAAACTCGGCAAACTGGCTGAACTTTTTTTTTGCTTTAGATACATATTTTAAAGGTGTTTTTGTTTCTGAATCTTAGTCCTTTAACATTTAATGTAATTTGGCCAGTTAGATGCTAGGAATTTTTATTATTAACACTGGAGTAATGCTTCAGAGTTATTTTTTGGCTTGAAAGAGCAGGAAGGGAACTGGATTTCTTTAATTACTTGTTTGTTTATACGCATAATTCAAACATAAGTAATGATAGACCAAATATGCAGAATTATCTATTGAGTTACTAACTAGTTTCTCTTGATTAAAAAATGTTAAATTCCTTACAATGAAAGTTGATCAGTGTGACAGTTTACAGTTTTGCTTTTAGTACTCAAATATACACACTTCAGTACTCAAATATACACACTTTTCCTATTGGTCTACCTTCGTCATGCTCTGGGTGAGTGACAGGTGGATTTAACCAATCACAGTGAAGTATGAACTCTGAGGCAACGATAATAGATTTAGTTACTGTTTAAAGACGATATAAAATGATGATACTGGCTCTATGATACAAGAACATGTTTTGGGACATCACCCATCTCTACATTATCATATCCAGGCAAAGACAGCTGGGAAAAAACACTGAAATCCTGTCTATCCTGTCTGTTTTGGGTCAAGACTGCTCCGAAGCATTGACCCGGAAAGCCTCTAAAGTTTGGAGATCCGACTTTAAGAATATGTTCTCTATAAGTTCAACATTATTTTCTTCTGAGTCGCCATTAAGGTTTCAAAACTCCTGCTTGGCTTCAAGGTGAACGGGCTCTGAGTTAGTGGTGGAAAACGTGTCCTGCCAGTACAAACTGTTCCTTACTGTGTAGCTATTTTTGAGTTCCTTCCTCCCACTCACATATACACACGCACATACATAGGCATCCGTAGCCACTGCACAACAATTCATCTTAAAACAAAGTACATCTTACAGAATATTATCAACTGGGGCTTTCTGTCATAAAGAGGTGTGCTTGGAGAGATGCGGAGGGAAAACACAATGCACAGAGATTTCAAAGATGGTTTTATGGCAAGCATCTTTCAAACGAACCGCAAACGCTTACAGGATGAAATAAAGAAGGATGTATATGTAGTTTGATGGACTGCAGTAAGATGTTATGGTTTTTATATATGGGAGTAGCAGAGGGTGGAGAGGATTACAAATGCAAAAACATACTTACAAACTAAAGCTTAGCACACAGAATGCTGTCAGGGACCATTATGGGTAAAATCTAATAAAACAATCAGGGAATCAATCCTGGAATGTTCTTACTGTGGACTAAACATGCATGATTGAGAAGAAAAAAACATCAACAAGTCCAGATATGAATCAATTTGAAAACTAGAATTGAATATTGAAAACAAAATGTTATAAAATCTGAATAAAAAATCTGAATTGTTTAAGGATGATCTTGATCTAGCATATCAGAATTTTCTTTAAGACTATTTGGTCAGTAAGAGTGACATTATTCATGCCTTGTGTTTGTAGCATAGCATACATACCATAATTCATTATCTATAAATGTCATGATCCTCCAGTTTCTCCCTTCCCTCTTCCCTTTGTGTCTGTCCATGGCCGTGTCCCAATTCACCAAATGCACACTTCGTCAGGTGCATTTAAGGGCACATATGTAACATCCGGTGCAACAAGGCCTGTCCCATTTCATGCACCCGACGAATGCGTCCGGAAATGTGCCCTGCGTTTCCATGGAGATCAGCAGTGAACATCCGAGCACACTTCGGGCACTGCTATATCCCACCATGCACTGTTCGTGACTTCTTCTACTCGAGAAATAAGGTATATTTTTTTAAAGTTATGTTATACTAGCCACAATTGGAGAAAAAAACTCACCTCGAACGTTCTATTTGCTTATTGATATTCAAAGGGGAAGATTAATTCCTTACTTCATTCAATCTAAACAAAAATAAACGGCTGCGATGACGAAATCTTGACTCTTCTTCTATGAAATAATAAAGAATTTAAAATAAAACTAATTATTTCAGTGTCCATTTTACACCTTTAGGTCACGAGTCAACAGCCGTAGAGCTCATTAGTCAGCAGCCGTCACGGTTGCTAGGCGACGTAACGAAAGCTACGTAACGCAAGCACACAGACAGCAAGTATGCTCCATGGCGTAGGCCTGTCCCATTTCGGCACAATAGCGGCTACACAAAAGGAGTGTCTTTCGTCAGCGGGGTACTTCGAACGGTACTTCAAAATGTGCTTTAAAAGGTACTTCGAAGTGTGCATCTGTCAAATTGGGACACGGCCCATGTCACTCACCTGGGAGGAGTTTCCCCACCGACCTGAGAGGAGTCACCTAAACCACACCAGCTGCAGTCTGCTTCAACCACATACATGAGATCCGTCTACAATCTAATCCTTCTTGTATAAGCTTGGTTCTTACTCCACTCCCTACTAGTTCATCAGTTACTCTTCATGTGGTAACTAGTTCTTTGCTCCTTTATGAAGACTGGGACTTGTAATTTGGTACTTTACTTTCAGTGCTCCCTGGTTATCTTCAGTTTCACCTCACCTGGTTTCCACATGGCTCCTCCTCCTCTAGACCCCCCTGTACAGTACCTACCTGCTCCACTGTACCCCCCCCCCCCCCCCCCCCCATCCCAGCTCCATACTCACCTGAAAAAATTAGGACCATTGCCATAGAAATCAACAATTTAAAACAAAATATTATACCTTTTGAATGATAAAATGTCCTCTAAATATTCCACATAATAAGACGCTGAAACTCATGAATAAGCGGAAGCCGTAACATGCCCTCATTCATACAATCTCCATTATAAAAGCTGAAATTTCTCTTGTCATCACTAACCACACATTATCCAAAACATGTCCACTCCGAGGACATCATGAACCATCACAACTTTGCTTAAACTCATTAGTCCTACGTTTCCCTGTCACCACCTGTTTGAATTACGCCAACTGTGCAGCAGGTCAGACGCTCTTATAAAACTCTGCAGAAATATCACCGCGACCAAAAACTTTTAAACACCTCTTAATGTCACCGCTCACTTGTGGAGACTGCTATGTCCAACCGCAGACTCAATTAACCAGCGGATAGGAAACGCCACCCTGTATGTAGTGCCAGGTCTAAAAACCTCTCCCAAGAAACCAATTATCGAGCAACTCAGATTGTCTAATTCACCGTGACACATCTGGAAGGCAAAAAAAACAAAAAAAAAACAGAAAAAATGGAGGAAGAGGTGATAGGGGAGTATAGGGGGCTAGCGTGACCTTAAGCTATAATCCATTGGGGGCTCGGGCTGAGACAATAGCTTTGTTAGTATGCAGCGCGCATCGCCTCTCATCCATCACACTGGTAAGGTCAGCATCACTTTCACTCAGTCGATATGAAATACTAAGGGGCCGTTATATGTGTGGGAATGACATACCATGGCCAAGAAATAAAAATTCTCTTATTTTACAAGACAGTATTTGCCGATTTTACTTTTTGCTTTATTTAACTGCGCTATACACGTTTTTCCGCCCATGTATTCGAGCAAAATTAGTCTGGGCCCAGTACAGATATGTTGTAAATAAAATGTAATTAACAGAACAGTTGAAGCCTCACATTTGGTCAAAAGACATTGAGAGACAGACAGAATAAGTATATCCAATATGTATATCCATAATGCACAGGGCGTGTTCTGTTCCGCACTAACACCAGATACTTAATTCAAACTGGCCTATATATCTCTGCAAAGTGCTTAGCAGCCACCATTTACTGTGAGCGAGACGTGTATGTAATGGTTTTAAGTGTTGTATAAAATGCCAACGCGATCCATCTAATCTAACTATTACTTTACGCAAGTGGTGAGCAACTCGGCACAACTAATGACCTCAGCAGCAGCCTGGATACACAACTGTAAGTACAAATGTGCCAGGAAATTGCATCAAAGCATTACACAATTTTCTTCTTGTTGTTTACTTTGTAGGGCAAGGTTGATACTTTTGAGACATATTGAAAAAAAAAAAAAAAAACTTGTTCAAAGCTTTTACACAAATTAGCATAACTGGATTTAGCCAATAAAATAGAAAGTATACAGTATGAGTGAGGTTTGGGTTTATATACTTAAGGTTACAGGTTATAAGAGGGTTTTGGTGGAGTCTTTCTGCGATAACATACACTTTATTGTCCCTGTAGGGAAATTCCTCTGAATTTGACACATACTTCAACCCTACTGAGGCAACCTGTCAGAAGTACTCACGATACTAACATTTCAAACTTGATTTCCAAACCTTGGCACCTGGGGATGCTTAAGAATAGACTTGACACTCAATATCAATTCCAATCCCACAGTGATAATAAAAAACACTCATTATTTAGACAATAGAATGTGATTTTCAGCATTAAATCATAGCACTTTCTTTTATAATACTATGTGACCTCATATTTATGTAATCCCAATCGTCCAGGTAGGTTCCATAGTCGTCCATGGGCGTTTACTAGTCTAAAGCTATTCAGAAAAGGTTAATTTTTGTACTGTGAATGTGACGTTTTTAGTATCAATATTTGCTCAAATGTGTATCTAGTTTTAATTCAATGATTTTTGATACTTTTGACATCTCAAGTCAGAAGCAGTGGGCAGTTTGGTAGCTATAATCCGGGATATTTACATTCATTTTCTACAGATGTTCATTAATGTGCATTGTCCCTATCAAATAAATTAAAATTGCTCTACAACACTGGTTCGTTTACGCTTCACCCTGACAGATTGCCCCAGCAGCATCTAACAACGACGCCAATAAAGTAAAGTCTCTGTGATTACTCTTTTATATTCTGTCGCTTCCGTCTCAACTGTTTGCCCATTTGGCCTAGTTTCCCCTTTTTTTCCTATCAATCCCGTCTTCTTCTTTCTCTATAACACTACGATATCTTTGCCTCATTAGCGGCACATCAACATGCTGAGAGAATATGGACACGTCTCTATCGCTGGTCCGGTTCCAAAGTGTGACACAGCGTTCACATGGCCCATTAGCCACACGAGCCGGTCCGCATTACTGCAATAATAAAAAACCACCACAGCTCATCGGGGTGCGTTTGTATGTGTATGACATAACAGCCGGTACGCACAAATGCCATTTCTCTCCCACGCGCTGTCAGCAGGGGACCCACAGACACACACAAACCAAACGCACTTTTTTTTTTTTCACACATACTAAAAAGTCTAGAAATCTTCCCTCTGTCCTCCTCTCCTTCCATCTCTCACTCCATGGCAGATTTTCATGATTTGGCTGAAAACTTTTTACTAGCGTCTAATTAATGCAGGGAAGCAGTTGAACGACACGCAAATATTTCTAAACAGTTTTGATGTGTGATTAGAAGAAATATGCTCGGTATAATTTTGCAAGGCTGTTTGTCACAATTGCTACTGTTTATTATTGCCCGCTCAAGCATGTCATGAGAGGCTTTTAATTGGATACACCTTGTCACCCCTATCTCGCAATGGACACCAATACACTCCGGGGATACCTATTTATTTGTACTACCGTCGTAAGGAATTTGGCGTTTGAAACTTAAGAAAAGATGAAGCAATTGGGAATAAAATATATAGGTAAACAAATTAATTTAAATGACAAGCTGAGAGGACTTTGTTAGCTTTTGCGGCGCTAATTAGTGTCGTCTTTGTGGCTACGGTGTGTTTTGTTTTTTTCAGAAGCAGACAGGCATGGAGAGGGGAAGGTAAATGCTTCCCGAGTGGATATACAGAGTGACAGAGCGCACCACACGGGCCCATACTGTTTGTATTGAGTACTGACAATATCTTCTCGCTATTGGTCCATGGAGACTCACCTTGATTACCTTTGATAATAAGGGGACGTTGTTCTTCAGCTAAATCTCTCGAAAAGCAGGGAGCCAAACAGTTGCAGAAAAAAAAGGAAAGTTGACATATTCTTCTGAAGTTGCTTGTGTATTTAGAAGTTGCAAGAATGAAGCAACCGAACCAATCTTTTTCGCGAACAAAAGCAACATGAAAAACAAACCTTGCCGTCTTTTGTTGTAGATCTTTCGTTGCCAAGGATAAATTCATGTAATATTTTTCCACCAATGCTGATGTTTTTGTCTTACTTTAGTACAGTTTGTAACTTTCAGGGGGTCATCTGCGTGATTTAATGGAAATAGAAAGTTAAAATACATTTTTAAAAAAACAAACTTCATAACATTCACTATTGAGTTATGTTTTATGTGGAAGAGTAAAGGCAAAGGAACAATATTACCATGGAAACAAGCAAGAAGAGGCTCTCCAAGATCTCTGCCAAGTAAGAGTCAGGTTTGTGGAGATGCAAGCTGATCACAGTTAAGACAAATGTTTTTCTATGTTTTCCAATGCAATAAAAGCAACCAAAACATTTTATTTTACTTTACTTTTTGGGTAAAAAGTTACTCAGTTTGCCCATTTACTGAAACCATTGTGCAGCTGTTTCCTGTAAATTAACTACATTTCAGTTGTGCATGTTTTGTGCTATGTATTCAGAGCTCGAAGTTGTTTTCCCTAACCCTATTTTTTGTTTTGTTGTCCAAGTTAAGGCCGTCCTGGTCTCTTAGATGTTATCGATATCTTTATTCTTTCTACACTGTAGTGGTGTCCTCTGTGACTTGTCTCACTGCTGCTCCTTTGGAACATGTGTCTGACTTTTCCATAGCTCCACAAACATGCTGATCCTTCTAGCTTGACCTCTGCTTCCAGTCTAAGAAAGACTGTATGCCCTCAAATATTACATGGAGATGATAAAAGTATCACCCAAACCCATTCACCCACACCCTATGAACTGAGTTTTCTACACATATCAATAAAAGTGCACAATGCAACTTGTTTTCTGCATTATGGCATTAAACATACCTATCTATCCCACTAATTTAAAGTCAAATTTTGCTACGTCAAGTCTAGAGAAAAGCATAGACATCTTTCCCATGCACAAATGAAAAAATATTGTCCCTTCTGCACTGTTTCAAAGCCAAAATGCTCTATTTCTGCTAAAAACACCCATCAGTGTTGCCTCGTTTTAGTGGCTTGTTTACTCTTCACCTTTGGCTTCTGCCCAAACCACATTGCTGCTCTGTGATTGGTTGAATTGGTCTGATCCCATTGGATTTGAGTTCAAGCACAGCTCAAGATGGATCATCATGAGTTTGTGAACTCTCAAATATCATGAGAATTCAACCTGCTGCTCAAGGTAAAGAAGCAACTGAGGCAAAAACAGCAAAATCTATTTTGTAGAGTCCAAAATCTTAACAGCAGTCACTGGTTTCACATGGGTAATTTGGTGATTTATTTAAAACTGATCTCATCCATGTGCCGAGATGCTATTTAACCCATATCATCAGATTTGGACAGATTTTAAGCGTGTGCTTGAGTCTGTTTAGTGCAGATATATGCTCAAACACTACTACTTTAGTGTGATGAAATTTAAATCATGATCTAGTGCCAAGGAAATCATTATGTACATTTTTTGACCCACCTCTTCCCTCACAAAACTGTTTAACCAGATGAAAGTTAGAAAATCAAACAGTTACATCACATTACAGCCAGAATACACAGGTGAAGGATCAATAAATGCAGTGCTTTTTGTTTCCATTGTACAAAGTCGTTTTGTAGCTGTGCCCTGGGTGTGGATGGAAGCAGCGCCTGACACCTGCCCCTGTCTGCCCCTGTCTGTCCCTGTCGGCCCCTGTCGGCCCCTGTCGGCTGTGTGACATTTAGTCCGGCCACAGCTACAGGCTCCACTTAAACGAGCTCATTTGTGCCTTTCTTTCACCTGCGAGTGAGGAGGCCATGGCAGAGTGTCATCTGCAGAGCCAACGCGACACCAGTAAAACACATGATACACTTTTGTCTTGTTTTGAGTTTGGGCTTGTCTTTTGTTGTCTGCTCTTCTCTGATAAAACATGTTTCCACTTTCTCAGCCTTAATTTGACAAATAGGATGTTTAAACTAGCTTTGCCAACAAGATGAATTCCCTGGATTTTTGTGAGTTCACAAACTCTTGAGAATCTGTCTTGAACATCTCTGGCTGAATCGTATGTGTTAGGTTCTATACCAAAACTGACCAATCACAATGAGAAATACAGACTATTACTTTTTAAAAACATGCAGAGGGAAGTGCTTTGATTTTAGATTTTTTGGTTTGTTGAGCTGCTGTGACGGTTCAATCAATCAACGTGAAGTCTATTTTTGAGCGCTTTCAGCAAGAGCCATCCCAGATTGATATATATAGAACTCTATTCATAGGGCTGCACATATGACTATAGCTAGGTTACGTTTAAACCAGGAGTCTCCAAAAAATTCAACAATAACGTTCACTGAGTTAGAAATGTTAACAGGGAAAGACAATGCTCTGAAGTAACCAAGACTCATTCAAAAGTGTAGTTTGTAGTACTTGATTAATTGTACACCCAATTAATCAAGTACTTCATGTGCTCGTAGTAGTAAAAAGTAATTAAATGCCGCATTTTCCTATATGCCATGTCTATATATATCTTGGTCCTATATTACACAAAATGGATTCTTGTGGGATTTAAGCCGTGTTATGATGCTGTTCCCTACATGTGTGCCTACATCTCCAAAGCTCAAAATACTCTGATCCACCTTGTCACGAAGCAACAGTTTTCAAAGTATCAGCTACCTATTTAACTTTTGTTCAGTTGAGATTGGAAAAGAGAGAAAAGGGCTGAAAATCACCCAGATGATTTTACTGAAGGTGTATGGAGTGGAGCACTTCCTGTATTACCACATGACGTCACAAGGTGGAACAGTGTTTTCTGTTTGAGAGAATAACTAATAATCTGCAGGGTTTGTGTGTTAAAGATGTGTGAATGAAACAAAAAACAACTCTGCATGCAACATTATAACATAGATCAGAAAATAGCATAATAATTGCATAATATAAGCCCTTTTTAGGCCCATAATATACGTTTTTTTTTCCCCGGACTAAAATTTCGTCTATCTTTAAAAACAATACTGAGGAACAAACTCTAGTCTCGTAAAACCTTTTTGTCAGCAGGGATTCATGTGTATTTCTCAAACTTGGGTTTTATTTCTCCTGTTTTCCCAGTAGCCACATGAATGCAGCGTAATCTCCCTGAATGAATGATACTTCCGAAGTGAAAGGTCTCCATGACAACCACCTGTGAAGTGCGTTGCCGCTGTGCCTGGGCCCGGGAGGAGCGCTGATTGATGAGAGAAGTAGCGTCTTTACTGCAGCTCATGTCAGGTTTGCCCCAGGTGGATCCATGAGCTCTGGCCTCCAGCTAAAGCTCTGTGTGCCCAAAGCTAGCTCCCTCTGCATGGGCAACACTGGGATAAGCACTCGCACACAGCATACTAGAGAGATAAATATACAACATTTTCACAAGAGTAATCATAGTAACGCCTTAGATTATTTTAGTGCTGCTTGGTTACTCAGCTTACAACCTTACATTGTATTTTGTGATTTACTCCCCACACTCATAAAAGATGCACCATATAACTTTTGCTTGCTTCCAAGGAGATGTTATTGCTTTACTTGGAATGTTCAATAGTACGGCATTAAGCCATCTATCTAGCACTAGAGTGTTTTATTGCTCAAATTTCCCTTGAAAAACCTGCCTTCTTGTGATTATCTGCAGATCTGACCTGTGATTTGAGCTGTTGGTGTCACTATCCAGATACTACCTGATAATAAAACATTATAAAGGAGTATCAAATCTATACTTTTATATATCAGTGTCATAGTAATGTCAAAAATACATTATATAGTTTAGGAGCCTTTTTAATAGAATTGAAAACAGTTTTAATCAAGTTTTGATGTTGTGATTTTAGTATCGTGAGTGGTTTAATCTTTGTTTAAACTCAGAAACAATTTTGTTCAAGTTTTATTTATACTAAACTGTTTATATCTGCCATGCATCTTCATATATTTACATGAGGTGAATCACAGCCTGATCTTCAGTTGGGTAAATAGGATTATGCGATTGTAATGACAGTGAGATGTTTTGATTGCCTCCAGTCCTGACTCAGAGCTCGTCTCCGGGGCTGTTGTTTATTCACAGCAGCAAACAAAACACAACAAACACTACTGATCAGCTGGAGTTTGTTTTATTAAATAAAAAAGCCTGGCTGGGTCTTGTGACTGGCTGAAATGATTTTGTAACAGGTTTGCCATTAGATCGTTTGCCTGTGACATTATTTTTGGCATTTAGATTTCTTCCCTGTATATATTAAGATCTAATGTTAGTGTGATTGTAGCTGTTTGTAGTGGAGTGGTTTAGGGTGTTGCACATGCATGGCCTAATCTGCTACTCTAAAATTACTCTGTTGTTTTACCTAGCAACCAAGATGAAGCTGAGTGTGGCTCAAAAACTGGAAGTGAAGAAGTGTCTCAGAGTGCTGCAATACACATTACATCTCGCTCCAGGTTCCCCATTGAAACATAACGCAACCAAATCAAGCCTTTAGATCCAGACTGGCCCTTTCTATTGACCTTATTCCACCCCCCCACACTTTTGCTTCTAAATGCTACTAAATCACACTTCTGAGAAAAGTTTTGTTGCTAAAATTTTATATGAAGTAAGCCGATTTGTGTAAAATGTTCTATGTTTATCCGCACCAACAAGTCAACACCAATTGTGTGGGAGGCTTTAAAACGGCTTTGTAGTCTGTACAGAACTTATTCCCTGTCAAGATCAGCAGCCCCAAGCAAAATAATACAACCCTAATGACAACAGCAGTGCCCACGGCAACTTCGGGAATAAGGTGAATATATATCTACAAGAGTGTCAGTCTGGTCACCACTCCCTTCGCTGTGTCTCAGGCTAAACTCAAACAGAGCCGTGCTATCAAATTTGTTTATTTCAATGACACATAGGAAACCAACAAGCTCACTGGTTCTTTATCATTTAGAACAAAATCAAACTCATCTCACAAGTTTTTAACAGCATTTAAAGCTTTGCTCACTGATGGCACAGAAATCCACTATATTTTTCAATCCCCTATGTTTTTTTTCCCCCTTTTCCCTGTAAGCAGCCAGTGGAGACAGGACGACAGCGCCATCTGCAGTCTGACATCTTCATGGCAGTATCCCAGGTGTGTGTGAGCAAAAAGGCCCCCTTGTCCCGGTTTAAAGTCCCTTGAACACATTTTTGTATTTCGATTCGCTCTTTGATCCAGCGACGGTGTTCGTTGTCCTCTGTCCCAGTCCATAATGTGGTTCTCTCTTTTACAATAGTAAACACGTGGGATACTGTCCTGAAGAAGTTGGACCGCAAATGGTGCTGTCGTCCTGCTATTACGGGTAGGAAGACAGTGGCAAAACCTGAGGAAGTGACCACTCTGAGGCTAGTGAGTTGAAAGGTATAAAACCTAAACCATCATCATCAAAAAGAACCAATAAAAATAAATTAACAGAAGACAAGATGAACCTCCTTGGACTATTGAGGTAATAAGATTCGAGTATACAGAACGCCTTTGGATAATATAAGAAAACTGTGTAGCCTTAGTTGAGCTGGTAACACTAACACTGGTCTTTTCACAACAATTTCAGATCTAAGCATACAATAAACATGTTGAATATAATATAGCTAAGCATGCAAATACCATTCTACGCATGTATTGGCTGAGACCTTGGCTACAGCCGATTCATTCGAAGTGGAGCAGACAGAAGCAGCTCTTTACAGCGCACTAAAAGAGAGATTTGCTGAAGGTCAGTCTCTTTCCTTACAGAGAACTCTTTGTCTGTCTTTTCAATAGCTGAGTATTGACTTGACAACATGCGGTCCTCTTTTTCAGATGGAGCTGAAGCCCAGTTCTATTCCAGCAGCTCGCCCAGGCCCTGGCCAAATGACACCAACAGCTTGGAGTGTGAATAAACCCCAGTATGGTGCATGTGAGGAGCCTCCATCACTTTAGCGCTTACACAACACTCGTGGCTAACTCAGCGATAGCCCCAACACGCATTCACTTAGCTGTATTTGTCCACATCGATAATTCCACTTAGAGTCTGTAAGGAGAGGTTACTGCAGAATACTGAAGCATGCAACAGGGAAAATATCAGTCAGATATCAAACCTCAATATCTTGTGGTTGAAGTTCTTCAAAAACGTGCCTCCTATCAACACTAAATTCTCATCAAAAACAAAGAGCCTTTAGATGTTATCCATGCATGTTTCAGTAATGTAGCGATCTCTCCATGATACAAAACTGTACACAGCAACTTGACTAACCTGATGCGATGTGCAGTGGTTTCATTATTACGGGATACACTCTGATTGTGTTGTGATGCCGCTCTGAAGAGGGAGTGGCTGAGCAAAAGAGGAAACTCAAGAGCATCAAAAACGAAAGTGAAACGTTATGAAATGCAGGTTAATGCGTTGTTTTTGGCATTTGTAGCATTTTGAAAACAATAAAAGGTAAAATGGCGATCTAAATATCTAAATGTTAGCAGTTAATACCCCCATAGAAGTAAAATACCCCCTTTTTAATCTACCATCTCGAATTTAACTGACTCATTATTTGTTCGGGTTGTAAATCTATCCATCCATTTACTAGTATAGCCATTTTTTAAATATTTATGCCAAAACACTCCTACAGAAATAATTATTAAAGCTGCAAAATGTACTACAAAGACTATTCTATAATTAAATACTATTCAATGTCACCTTTATAATTATTTCTCGTACCCTCTGGCAGGTGCTTGGATACCCCCAGGTCCTGCATGTGCCCAGTTAGGACTCATATAAATTTTGTCCAATTTGCAAGCAGCAGTTTATCTTTTCTACCTCCAATGGCTCTCAAAGTACTTTTTATTAGGGAACCACTCACCCATGCACACACAGTCATACCAGCTATTATTATGACTATCTATTTCATATTAATTTGGCACATTTTTAACCAGATGCCCTTAAAATTACAACTCGGCACATTTGCTAAACAACTGAGGTTATTGAAGCTTGAGTTTTTCTGTTTTGTGTTGTTCAGCTTTTGTGTCCTCTATGGATATTGGAAACAACATCAGGAGCTTTGGAATACCCACGTGAGTAGTTAAATATTGTTTATGTTGTTGATGCGATGAATATGACTTTTCATAATAACAGAAGTAGTGTTTTATCGTGCTTTGGGGAGCGCCTCTGTGGAAAAACAGTCAGGAAGAATTTAATTAAAAAGCAGCGAATACAGAAATCACTTATGTTTTGCCGCATCTCTTGGTATTAACAACAAAGTCTATTAGTCAATGGGATCATCGGGTATATATTTGACAAAACAGTTAAAACCTCATTTATATAATATTATACTTTATATGTTTTATTATTACTGTGAATCATCATAAAAGAGCTATTACCGCTGTATTTGTAACCGGTTCAGCCCTTTTGATACGGCTCTGTGCACCGCAGTTTTCTAATGTGAGAAGTACTTGTTTCTTGTATATGAAGCGATGTGGAGGCTAGGTAGAGGCTCAGGATGGGGGCTCTATCTCAGACTGTTAGCCCAGCCGATTCAGGACCCCCAAAAGTTGAATTAAGAGGAGTAAAATACGGAATGAGCTAGACGAAGTTGGTTGTAGTAATGAACAACATGGGGAGATGGACACGAGAGGACTGACAGCTGATCGAAGAATTCTCTTTAGTGTACTTAATGAAAAGTCGATTGTTACTGGGTGAGTTGGGGGCAAACCACAAAGGAGAAGTACAAGAGCAGAGGTTTGTATGGACTTAATCTCGTCTCCACAACTTCAAATTAAGTTCCTCAACTGATCAGACTTCAGAGGTGGATGAACAAATCAAGTGAGACTGGACAACCTCAAGAAGATGGAGGAGTTGAATTGACCAGACGTAGTAGCAAATTTGTGCCTAAAGAAGGGGAAAAGGGATAGAGCAGAAGAAGGTAAGAGATTTGAAGGCTCTGTTCCTGAAAATCGGAAGTACCAACACGCCGTCAACACGGGGTGAACGTACATGCATGTTTAGAAAAAACAGCATCAACACAGACCATCTGCTTTTATTTCCTCTGAAAGCTTGTGTCGTTTTTCCCGCTGCCGCCTCCAACATTGCACGGTTTTGCATCGGTTCTTTGATGCCAAGCTTACGTGCAGTGGCTCCATTTCCTTCTTTGAGGTCAGATCAATTGCCTTTAACTTAGAAGCAGCACCATAGGCATCTCTTCATGTGTTTTCCATGACAAAATGACAGTTAAAAATCAAAACTATTGTATTCTTCAGCACATAATCTTTCCCCATGTCTGTCTCACTTTTGTGTATACAGCTAGAGAGTGCCCCCCGGTGGCCGTTAGTCAGTAAAAATCTATAAATTAGCCGGACCATTTTATAGGCCGCAGGGTTCAAAGCGTGGGGAAAAAAGTAGCGGCTTATACTCAGAAATTTACGGTAAATATATAAAACGGCTTCTGGTTAATTAGAGGTGTGGTTGAGGTGAGCTGTGGTTCAGTGGAGAGGAGCAGGAGGAGGTTGAGGTGCTCCTGAATCACAGTTAATCATACTGTAGTAACTCCATATATTTACACTGGTTAGATTATTGTGCCTATTTCAAAAATACAAATGGCAAAAACCACTGGTAGTATGAATGGTCCAACTTGTATCCTCTGGCAAAGAATAGGCTAATACACACTATAAGTAACAAAGTAACAGCTATTAAAGGCCTTGGTAAAGTAGCAAAATGCAGGATGTATAAGTATGATTTTCATTACAGCTACAGTTACAAAATCCATTACTAAAGAAATAGACTATTTAGGCAACACCAAAACAAAGTCTCAAAGCATCACACGTACACAACTCAAATTATAACTAAATTATTTATTTTGTGGAATTTGATATAAATTGAATTAAAGAGAAGAAAAGAATATAATTTCTATTAGTTACAGGTTAAAGCTTCAACATTTTAATACATTTGTGAGTGTATTGTTTACAACTTGTAAGACTTTTAAAACTCTACAGATATGGGGTAAAAGTAATTACTGAGACTCACTCAAGGATGTACTGAGAGTGCACTGCATGAACTTGGATGAAAAAAGTACCTACAAAACTCATGAAAATAAGTAATTTGTTGTTGAAATTTTAATGTGCATATTTTATTTCCCATTAGTAAAATTTACTTGAAAACTAATTTTATGTATAATTTATCTCTTGGAATTTGTAAAAAAAAACTTCTATTACAGGACTTTTTTGTAAGTTGGTAGACATAGTTGTGAATTGTGTTTACTAATGTCTGTTATATATAAAGTCTATGTTTCCAATAGGTAATAAAAGATGACTAAAAATTCTGTTCCCACTACATTTACACTACACAAATTAACACTTATGTGAAACACTTCTACTCTTTACTCTCAAAGTACATTTTTAAACAGGTACTTTAATACTTATACAATACAAAAATACAATTTTTCATACTGTAACATTTATTTGAGTAACTTTTTACCTCTATATCTGTATTTTTACTTAAGTAGCAAAATCACCTACATCCACCGCTGTTTATATGTATTCCAGATACATACTCCCATTGAAATTCCATTACCATTAAGCATAAAGCGCCTCATTAAACTGTGCTATAGTCACTTATATTACACAGTAACTGACGCAGAAGACTGTCCTTGACACTATATATTACCATTCAGTGCTCCGCTCATTAATACGCCTGCGTAGCTCACCTTCGTCAGCTGTATCCGTCACTTTGGCTCTCTCTAACAGTCAATACAAACCAACGGTATAAGGCCACCACCTCCGCAGGGTATTGTAGCTTTCGGGAGATGAGCACCCACATTTTTTTCATCGTTTTATCACTTGTGTACGCAGTGTGACAAGAGGAAGTCGTTTTGTCATTTGCTGGAGACATTTGACACCTCTGACACATTTGAGGGAACAACGGGCTCGTTTTGGTTTAAAAGTGAGAAGAAAGTGTCCGGTTATAGAGCCGCAATGTTTCCTGAAGTAATTAATTTTGTTGTCACTGTACAGGTTAGTGTGATTGTTAAAAGCACAGATTTGTACATCTTGGTTAAATAAGGTTTAAATGAAAAACAACATTTGTAAAGTTTTGACGTTTTGGTTTTTGTGCGTAATTAAAGGCACCCAACCTTTCATTTTAAATGGTTTGCAATGGTTCGAAGTTTATAAGTGCTTTTCACCAGAGTGTTGTCACAGTAAAGCTGACAATAACTAGCATGCTAACACATCCTTCCTGATTATCAAATATATCGGTAATGGCATGGAATGAGCTTTTAACAAACATCCATTTTAACATTTTAATTTCTTCACATTTTTGATTTCTTAAAAAGGTCCTATATTACGCAAAATTGAGTCACGTGAGCTATCAGCCATGTTGGAATGTTGTTACCTCATGAAAAACATACCTGGAGTTGTGTTGAGTAATCTTTTTATTAAGCTTAAAAGGCTCTGTTCCACCTTGCGATGTCATCAAGGGGTAGTTTTTAAATGACCAACAATTTCAACCTCAATCTACAAATCTAAAGTATACTGCTAGAATAATCATAAATAGTCTTTGTTTAACCTTTTGTTCAGTTGAGATTGCCACAAAGAGTTAATATCTTCTCTACCAAGGACTGTAGACATTTCAAGGCCAAAACAATAGATTTAGCAATTCCGGGGCTGCAAGTTGTTCCAATGATCGTACCAAAGGAGTATGGAGGTTAAAACACAGAGGAGTGCTTCCTGTATCACGACTCAATTACATCGCAAGGTGGAACAAAATGTTTTTTAGTTAGAAAGAAGAACACAGCCTAAATATGCAGGGTTTGTGTGTTAAACATGTGTGAATGAAACAAAACACAACTCCGGGTATGTTTATGATGAGGAAACATTATATACTGTACACAGATTAAAATTGCACAATAGAAGCCCTTAAAAAGAAGATCAAGTAAACAAACCAATTCGAGTTATATTTGCACTATTTTTGAGGAAACTGTACTTTGGTATCATACTTTGAAGTTTTGCCTGAGTCATATTATGTTGTAGCGTAAATTTTACTCAGTATTTATTTAAGATTTTGTTGAAAACTACTTGCGTTAATGAATGTTTTGCTACTCTACCAGAGCCCTTCACACCTTAACAACAACATTCTTGGTTCAAATGTCATCAAGGTTGCGTTTCCACCAGAATGAGCTCTATTTTTGTTGAAAAAGTGAAAAATTGATCTGCAGTAGACTTCCATAATAAAAAAAACATGCGACGCAGGCAAGAGTACTTATGTATTGTGTCCATCCAACTGTATATAAACTAAGCCTACTATCCACTATTGTTACCTCTAATAGGCAGTTGTTAGTAACCTGCACGATACTGCTGTTGACCTTTGCCTTATCTGACCCTATAGAGAGAACTGCAAAAGTTTGAAAGAGACCAAATAAAGCAGTGAAAACAAAACCTTTTTCATTCATCCATTAGTTTGCCTCCTGCAGAGACAGCGGCTCACCTCAGCGTATGTGTGCTTTTAAACTCGCCGTCATATCGAGTCTGGGGCTGCGGCGGTCAATGGAGCTCAGCGTCAGCCAATGAGAGGACAAAACAAACACAACGACGGCCTCTGTGCATGGCCATCAGCTAAATCTGCACTTTACAACCTCCTCTCGGGCACGTCCAGGCTTGACATAGTGGTGGTACTATAAGAGTTAGTATAATGGAGTAGGAGTAATAGTTAGTGTGTTCAAACTTTATATGGAAACACAGAGGTGGGTAGTACTCAGATATATTGACTTGAGTAACTGCTATCTTTTCTAGCAAGATATTTTTACGCCTACTTCAGTAATAGTTTTATTGAAGTAACAGGACTTATACTTGAGTAAAAGGTCCCACGGTGAGCTGTAAGTAAGTCTACAAGTGACAAAAGCTTTATGTTGACAATATGAAATGATTTGAACATTTGCGTTTCTTGTACCACTCCTTCAGATACAATCAAATTTTTTCTCACTTTTTGTCTACGGTCTATCCTTTGAAAAATACTAGATATTTAATGTGTTGTCCTTCCAACTACATTACCTTCAAATTATAAATAAGATGTTCAGTCTCGTTACTCAATAAGTTACTTTTACTTGAGTCCTTTCTTCAACCACTACTTTCTCCTTCTACTTGAGTAATGTTATTTTGAAGTACAATGCTACAATGTAATGGCTACTCTACCTGCCTCTGTTGAAACACAGACAAAGCAGCATTCGTCGAAAAAATCAAAAAGGTTAAGAAAGGAATGAGATGGACTGTGTACTATTGGTATTTGTTCTCAACCACTTTTGGTCAAGTTATGTATTTTATTGTATTCTGTAGTCATTATTTGGCTCATAAGTTAAGTGAATTGATCGGAATCTATCACGCAGGTAAACTGGACTCAAATGCAACACAAAGCGAGCAGTCAAAACGTTTTAGAAACTACAACAGAAAGTGTCCTTTTAACAGGTAAACCAGGCAAATAAACAACTGAGGAAAGATGTCTTATTTAATATCAACAAAAATCTCATCGAACCCTGGGAATTCAAAAAGGGGAAACAGGCTGGGGAAATAAACTCAGGAACAGGTAACTCAAACAGGGATAAATGCACGTTCAGGATTTCAGAGATGCAACAGGGTATTTTAGCTTGATCGTTGCTTTTGACTGTTCAACAATCAAGCAATAACTGATGGAACAGAAGCAGTATTTATAGCCTACCCTGGGCTGATTAACAAATGAGAGGCAGCTGCAGGGAAAGCAGGGAGGTAACAAAAGAAGAGCCGGAACAGGCTGAAAAACGGAGCCGGACTGGGGAGAAACGCAAACATGCAGAATTGTGACAGGAATCGAATCAAAATCACAATTTGAATGGACGCAATTAGCAAATCACAAAGGCTGCAGTTGTTAAAGTATCATATTTCCTCCACAAACAACTAAATATCCTGTCTTATTCTGCAAAGATCTGTACATACACGTTCTGAAATGTAATTCTTGTATTAGTTTGTCAGTTCATATTATGTCCATTCTTCTGTGCAAAATGTGAACTTTGAACAGAATAATTAAAACATAAAACGCAAATCTAATCTAATCTCGCAATACTTGTCACAAATCATTCAGGGCTACTACATGGCTTCACTGGACAAGCAAGATGTACGCTGTGAAAGTGGGTAAAGATCGGAAAGAGACATTCAGCACGTTTTGGGAGGAGAGAATGGATCTCCAAACTCCATATGAAGCCATAAGCCAAGAAGCAAGCACACTTTTCTTTCATTTCCCCTCCTTCTCATCCATTTCTATTCCTTACCTTCTCCTTGTGTGCCATCACTCCCACTTAAACCCAGCTCACAGGGGCCCATTGATTTCCAGTGTAAGACAGCAGTGTGGTGCACATATAGCTTGAGTTTTCCGGACATGTTCATCCTCTTTTATTGGACTCAAATCTCAGGGGCCAAGCGTGTCTGCTCCTTTGGTTTAACAGTACACACACTCTACACACAGACACGCAGACCACGTATGTGCTGAAAAACATACAACGGACTTAATGAGACGTGGTCACTCACAACAGCATTTGAAATCACATGGTACCTCACAATTTAATAGTTACAGGGTACATGGCGTGCAGTATCACAATATGGTACATCATTTAAGTGCAACTGTTGATATCTCACCTTACTACTACTCCCATTACAACATGCTAGCACAGATTCTTGGTTCTGCTAGTGCTACTGCTGCTTCTAATGCTACTAATGCTGGGTTCAGTTACGGGACGTCCAAGCCTCTTATATACATTTATGTTGGTGGGTTTAAGTATTAATGGCCTATAGAATGTTGTGATGTCATCTAGGGGCAGTTAAAATTCATATTGTTCAAATCCAGGTTTCTGTTTATAGTCTCTAATAAAAATAAATAATAAACGTGTGAGTTCACCTTTTCAATGTTTAATCAAATCATCACCATCTAGAACACATGTGTCAAACTCAAGGCCCGTGGGTAAAATGTGGCCCATCAGGTCATGTTATGTGGCCTGCGACAAAGTAAATTAAAACGTACGACTGTCTTAAAATATAAGTTTATCAGGAGATACACAGTTACACAGACATTTTTTCATATCTATGCAAATCCATATGAAATATTTGTAACTTGAATAAGTAATAAATATAGAAAAAGTAGTTGCATTTATTTTACACTACATTTGGTTACATTTATCTTATAGTTAGATCTGGCCCTTTGTGAGCGACCATTTTGAGGATGTGGCCCTCCGTGAAAATGAGTTTGACACACCTGATGTAGAGTCTGAAAACCAGCAAATACACAGGAACTGGCATCTTTCAAATAGGCCTACAATTAAACATTAATCTAGTACTATGGCAAATTAACAATTATACTTTTGATTGACCAACTTGTCAAGCTTGTCATGCTCAAATAATTACAAATGAATAGTATTTTCCATAAACAAAAAAAAAAATCTTCTTGTGTCATTATAATTCAATACTCCGACTAACCAGTTGTATTACTAAATTAGCACGTGTTACTTCAACCCCGTCGTACATTTGGTGTTGTTAAGAGACTCTGACCACGTCCCCATCTGCAGCATGTGGCCTCCTACACAATCTCAAGTCTAATTACATTACTTCCATTATGCGTCTCATCATGTTTAAGAGATTTTTAATTCATCTCCAAATTAACATCGCTGCTGTCTGCTTCGTTGTGTAACTGTACTCGTTAACAAAACCAAACTCCAAATAATATTGTATTATCTCATTTGATGCATTCTCTGCTCACTGAACTCTTGCCCTCCGAGCCCGCTACCCACCTGCACACACTGCCCATCAGCTGTTGAGGTACCCATAATCCCCTAAGCCAATCCCCAAGCAGGCACCCACTAAGTCATGCCCAATTAATGCAGAGGTCAATGTTTTAATACAGCCGTGGACCGTAGTTGCTATTCTGCGGTGGACTCTGGGATCAAGACCCTGGATAATGAGATTTCCACGCACCTGCTGATTACACCGAGCAGCCGAGCGGAAAGGAACGGGATCGCGGGCCACTAGGAAGTGCAGTTGATGGGGAATGTTGCGCCATCGACCCTCTGAGTGACTGGGATCTATTCTTAGCACCACTCCCATAGCCTCTGTTTTTCTAAAGAAACGACAAAAATTGACAGTTAAGAAGCAATGGTCACTGCAGGGTGGTGACTACGGATGACACAAAGTGAATATCGCGATATTTTGGGGGTTCTCACGATAATATGAAACAGATATCATGCCCATGGCCATCAGAAATGAACTCAAATATGCCCGTAAATGTATCCCTTCAGGTAAAAGAATCTGAAAAAATCTCACTTTATCCCCTTGTTTGGACAATAACCCAGCAAGTTTCTGTTCTGTTTAGCAGAAGCAGTAGCAGTTTTAGTCTTTTAGGCAAGGCAAGGCAAGGCAAGTTTATTTGTATAGCACAATTCGTACACAAGGTAATTCAAAGTGCTTTACAGAATAAGAAAGACATTAAAATCACACAAATCAAAACATAAATAATCACCCAATCTGCAACTCTCTCACCCACTCGTTTGCACCCTTTAAAAACTCTCTCTCGCACTCTTTAAACACTGTCTTGCTCAGTTTAAGAACTCTTACATTTTTTATTATTGTAGATCTGCAATATTGAGTATATATCTCCAAAACAGGGCTACAGCTCCATCTGCAGTCCGACCTCTTCAGGATAGTATCGCAGGTGTGTGAGAGTAAAAAAGGCCCCTTGTCCCGGTTCAAAGACCTGTGGGCCTTTTTACTCTCACACACCTGAAATAGCTGTTTAAATCAGCTGACCGGACACATCACATGATCAATCTGAGGAAAACTTCTACTGAGCAGTCGAAACTGTCATGAAAACACAGTAAACCAGATTGAAGACCAGATGAACATCACTGGACATCATTTTTGTTTTGTCATCTTTATGTATTTGTTCAAATCTTTTAACAAACCATGATGTTTGGAGAAGAATAGAGGGTCTTTAAACCTTATTTTGTCTAATGAGTGTGTGCATAAAAACACAGAGGCTCCTTCTTATCTGAAATGCAAAAGAAGATAATTATTTGGTCTCTTCTTCCAGTGCTGCCCCCAGCTCCTCTCTGCTCCTGTCTGCTCCTGTCTGCTCCTGTCTCTGCTCCTGTGTCTGCCCCTGTCTGCTCCTGTCTCTGCTCCTGTGTCTGCCCCTGTCTGCTCCTCTCTGCTCCTGTGTCTGCTCCTGTGTCTGCTCCTGTTTGCCCCTGTCTGCTCCTGTCTGCCCCTGTCTGCTCCTGTCTGCCCCTGTCTGCTCCTGTCTGCTCCTGTGTCTGCTCCTCTCTGCTCCTCTCTGCTCCTGTCTCTCAGCCCCTGTCCCCAGAGACACCGTGGATCTGCGTATGTGCTCCTCGGTCCTCCTCTGCACATTATAATTAACACCAGCCAAATTACTTGACACTTGTGTTACTATTTAATTAAAAAATAATCAATTATTCAAGATACAATACTTCATTTTAATAGAAAAATATGCAGGGTCATACTTTCTGTGACCATGTTAACTAGAGAGTCAGTTGTCTTATTAGAGCGGAAATCTCACTAACTAAACTCAAGATCTAAGGTTACGGTACACGGCTTGCCTCCATAGAAATAGAGACGTTTAATGTGATAGTGTGGAACATTCCATATGAAGCAATAACATCTCCATCAAGACAAGCAGGTGGCAGACCCTTGAGTGCACCTTCAAATTCTAGTATTATGTCTTTCTGTGCTGTATTTCTTTGTGTGTGGTGCAAGCTATACTGAACAGGAAGAAATATAAGAGTCATTAGATTAAAAACTGAAATAATTGCCTGTAGCTCAAACAGTGATGGAAAGAGTACTTTAAAAATATATTTAGTTGCAGAATATAATATAAAATAACATTGTAATACTCTCAATAAAATGTATTTTGTAACATTTTGTCAATCAGAGTACTGCATTTTGAATACTGCACTGATTACCACCAAATGAAAGAGTAATTGTACCAGAATACACTCAAAATTACTATTCTGAATATATAAATTGTACTTAGTTACTTCCAACACATTTAGATCACCATGTTACCTTATATTGTTTCGAAAATGCTATATTCGCCAAACAAACATTGTCAGAACATGTTTTATAAGTGTCACTTTTGTTTTTGATGCTCTGAGTGTCCCCTCCCTTTGCTCTCTGTGCTAATTCACTCCAGCTTCAAAGGACTATGACACAGAACACAGTCGGCGCGCATCCTGCTAATGAAACTACGGTACATCGCATCAGGCTTCAATTTTCTATCATGCTTTTGTATATTTATGGAGAATTGTGTGGGCATTGCACAGAATCTTACAGCTATAACCGTAAAAAGGGTTCAAATAGGGCCCCAGAGAGACAGCTTTAATGAAGTACTGTTAGTAAGTACTTAATTAAAATTGTACTGGTGCTATATGTGTTTTAGCGTTTATATATTGTTCTATTAAAATTTTAAGTTCCGGGTTAATACAAAAAGCCCAAGTAAAGTATGCATCTCTGACTGGCACTCGCCCCCGCACATCTTAAATTCTTAATCTCTAAAATCCTCTCTTCAAACCGCTCCAGAGTGTGAGTGACAGAGCGCCAGGCTGTGCTGATTGGCCCTTGACACCTCACTACAGAATATTTCCTGTGGCGGAGAGTTGAAGGGTCATCCATCTCTGTGTGCAGACAGGGAAACAAATAAGATGACACTGTGCTGTGAGGGACTGTCATACATCTGTCTCATCATTAAGAAGCTGAGGGAGCAGCACCCCACCCTCCGGTGTCACCCGAGGACCAATACAGCTCCCTATACGACGAGAACACGGCACAAGACCAAACCTGCGCCACTTCTGTGAGGACAGGAGAGACGAGACACGAAGATGGGATTTTATAGAAGTTGGTTGGGTATAAAGTAAAGTTACAGTCAGTGGTTTTCAGAAGTCGACTTGTCCATTTCCTACATTTTAACCTGGTTGAGGAAAAAATATTAAGAACCTCTCCATGGGTTTCATAATGATAAAATATTAGGACCATTGCCAAAAAGATGTTGAAAAAAAAGCTCAAAATATTTCATGTAACATATTTTCTTAGAGGTTCACTATATAACAAAGTAAATGGTCAATTTTTACATTTTTACACAGCACTTTTACACTGTCAAGGCACTCAAAGAACCAGTCACCAATTCACAAACACATACACCAATGTAAGCAGACACTGGGGGTAAAGTGGGTTAAGTGTTTTAGACAAGTACACAATGACAGCATTCATTTATGGGAGCTGGAATCACACTTCCAACCTGTGGGTCAGTGGATCTGACCGCTCAACTAATGATGTTTATGTCAAGAAGCAGGATTCAAACAATCAAAACATGTCAAAGCTGCTGGGACTAAAGCCAGAAATAACCCTGGACTAGACCAAGACTGTACAGCAGGGGTGTCCAAACTTTTCTCATTAACCCTTTAAGGACTGAGCACACTATAGACCAGTATAGCGCGCCTAGACTTTTATTCTTTTTTTAGCCATAAAAATCACGTTAAAGGAACAACTACCTCTGTTTTACATATCCATCCATATTTTTTCTTTAATGCATCGAATAAGTGACTGGAAAAATCCTTGCAGCACCTGCGCTCTGATTCGTTATCTTCGAGGGACAACAGAGGCAGATTACTGTAATGACAGTAACATATTTAAATAGCCCCATGCCTCTGCTTTGAGATGCTGTTTGAATTTACATGATAGCACAATTGGCTGCAGAGTTACGGTAATGGAAAGTCCGCAACCGCGCTCTATCAACAACAATAGCATCCACCACTATAGGGTTAAGGGCCACATTTGAAAACACAGACAAAGTTGAGGGCCGATTGAGGGCCATAGACTGGTCAACAATACAATGAATACTTCAAATTTGTGTGTTTATTGCAAGTTAGACTGAACCACTAGACCAAAAAAACAAAGTAGGATAAAAAATAGTCTTTACTCATATTGCAAAACGCTATTTACATTGTTGTTTGATACTAGTTAAGTTACTGAATGCCACACAAACTAAATATATCATAAAAAGGCTGTTTAAACATAGAGAACAAAGTGTCTTATGAGGATGTATATAATCTAATAGTTTACTCATCTTTATGGTATTGAAATGATATTCCTCTGAGCTGCTAATATTATCCACCGATGATCTGAAGGACTTGTCTTTTGTGACCACGCAGAAAGAAACGTGAACTAAAAGCCCCCTGTAGGGTCTGAGCGCTTCCAGTTATTACATTCTCTTTAATTCTATCATAACCTATTCAATTTAAATAGAATAAAGATTTATACAACCCCTGATTATAAAACGGTACTTACCTCACATTCCTGAACTTTCTCGCCGCCGGTCATGTGATCCACTTCAAGGCCTCGTATTGTTTGATTTGTGACTCTTCGCTCGGAGCCCGTTGCCATGGAAACAGCTGCTTGTGCTACTGGGAGGTGGTGGAGGTGCAAATTGAGTTTTCCCCTCAGTGCAACAGTTGTCATTGAAACCCTGTGTGTATAAATAAATGTGTTTTTTCTATACACGGTACACTGTAACTTCCACAGTGTTAATACATCCACACATAAGGCCAATATCATGCTGTTCATTCAATATATATACGTAACCTGTCTATTGATTTCACTATTACTAGTTTTTACTGGTTGGTCCTTCCCTCGCGATCCGAATTACAGCCTCATAAATTGTGAATGTGTCCGTCCAATTAGGCAGAACAGTGGCACCGTCGGCGACTAGGAGCACTATGGTCACTTAATAGCCCTTAAAATTCACTGCACACTAAATAATACATACTTAATCAGCCTGACAAATAATGACTACACTTTTTTTTCAATCCAACCGAATAAATATTTAAACCAAGACAGTGTGCATTAGATAGCGGAGACACAGATTCTTACAGTGGCTTAATGAGACACAGACTTTTGGGTTTTTGTGGTTTGAATGCTAAACTTTTAAAGGCGCAGTATGTAACTTTCCTGGAAGTATCTATCTCGCATTTATTCAATTGCAGGTATACTTATCGATAAAGAAACTACTTGTAAATGGGCTCGCCTCTCCATAGATTTGACTAGTTTTGCTTGTTCTTCAAATACAGATAGATATGTTTAATGTCATACTATGTGCCGTTCCACGAGAAGCAACGCCATCTTCACGGAGACAAGTCAGTGGCAAACTCTTCACCAGAAAAGTTACATAAAGCGCCTTTTCAGTACAAATGCCATATTTTCCGGACAATAAGTCACACTTTTTTCATTTGGGTGCGATTTATATGTGAAATATATCTTTTTTTTTCTTCATTATTATGCATTTTTTGGCTAGTGCAACTTATACTCCGAAAAATACGGAACCTAAAAATTGTACTTAAGTAAATTTTGAAGTTGATATTTTTAACTTTTACTTCACTACATTTCAGAGCAGGTATCTGTACTTTCTACTCCACAACATTTTGAACAGGACTGAAGTATTTTTTATTTTTTTTATTATTATTATTGTTTGAGACCTGCTGAAAAGCCTGAGGGGTTCATTTTTAACAAGTTCATAGTTTGAGCAAACAACAATATAAGCTAAGAAAAAATATTGCTTTAATTGCTTCTGTTCAACACAATTCAGCACAAATCTTGATCAAAATCCATATATTTGAAGTCTTAAAAGACCTCAAAATCTACGCAAAATACTTTTACTTTACTCTTTAAGTACATTTTAAAAGGGGCACTTAAATACTTTTACTTAAGGACATTTTTTCATGTGATAAAATCTAGTTAAGTAGTACATAGCTTTTACAAGGGGATAGATCATTAAAGCATTGTCCAAATCCATAGAGATGCATGTGTTTTATCCTGTGTAGTGAATCATTATGGGAATAAAAGGGTAGGGCTGAATTGGAACAAACCTTCCACAGCGTAGGAATCACCAAAAGCCCACAGTCGCTCTGACTCCAACCACCTGTGGGAATAAGCAGAAAAGAATGAGTTATTTAAGGTACGTATGTCATTGGCCACTACTGTTGGGGATTCTTTACTACTGCTATTACAGTTAATCATTATTTCTACTAGTGCTGTCATGATACAAACATTTCAAACTTGATTTCAATACGAAGGAATGCACTTGATACTCAATACCGATTCCGATACCATGATGATAATAAAAACACTCAATAGTACCGTAGCCATAGAAGTTATTGATTCAGCCTTTTACAGCTCAATCAAATCTCCCCATTAGTGCGAAGATGTGATAAATACTGAGCTAAAATATATATTGTTCCAGTTATCATATATTTAAAGATAAGCTGATACAGTAATTATCGTGACAGGCCTGGACAATAGTGTGACTACAAAAAGTACTACAATGAATCATAATGGTTTCTTTTATATTACCATTACATCTTATATCTGTGTAATCCCTCAGTCTAAAGCTATTCAGGAAAAGTTCATTTCTGTAGTGTGGATGTGACATTTTAGTATCGATACCAGCTCAAATAAATATCTAGTTTCGATACCAATTGGGTAGTATCTGATTTTTGACCTTTTACAACCCTACTTTCTACAGATACACTTTCATTTTAAACATAATAATAATAATAACTTTCCAAATGATTTAGAAAAGTGACTATGGACCATAGATTGCATGACAGAGTTTCAATAATCCTGTTTGCATTTCAGTATGTTGAAAAATTAGTACCGGAGTACCAGAGCAATTAGCTATTCAACCCATTTTGAATGCAGTAAAGTTCTCAAATGTCACCTATAAACAGGGAACCGAAACCCATTAAGAAAGTGATGTATCTCCCTTCTCCCCTCTTGATGCTCCATTCTAATGTGTTTTTGGGTATTCTCCACAGCTGTCCAGGCTCCATCTATCTGACAGTTTGATGGATGAGGCTTTAAGAGTGATGGGATGTGTCTCTCTATTGGCTGCCACCCTTTATCCAAACAAGAGGTAGAGTCATGGAGCAAGCGCAAAACACAGTCTATATTTACTGTGTGGGGTGAAATAGTAAAATGTACAACTGGTGGGATGTAGTTTGGAGCGTCTGATGGCTGAGTAACGTATTTAAAGCAATTTGATAATGCGCATTATTTAAGTTAAAGGGCTTATATTAAGTTATTTTCTGATCAATGTTATAGTGTTGTCTCCTCATCAAAAACATAGCAGGAGTTGTGTTGTGTTTTTCATTCACAAACACTGCATATTTAGACTAAGTCCTTCTCTCAAATGTCTCAAATGGAAAACACTCTGTTCCACCTTGTGATGTCATTGAGTGGTACCACAGGAAAAGCTGCACAGTGTTTTTAAACTCCATACACCTTCACTAGAATCATTTGGATGTTTTCAACCCCTGGAATTGCCAATCTCTACTGAATGAAAGGTAAAAGGAGCTGTTAACTTGAAAACTACCACTACATGATGTCACAAAGTGGAACAGAGCATTTTGAGCTGTAGACAGACTAATGAAAAAGGATTACGCAAAGGATTACTGAAACAAAACACTTAAGCGCTCACAAGAGTCCATTTTGTGTAATATAGGACCTTTAACTTAATCTTGGCAACTATTTATAGGTGTATTGTACAATATAGTAATGTAGGGTATAAAATGTTCCTCTGTATTTGACCTGTATTTGATTTCAGGGAAAAAAATATATAAAATTATAGGGAGGAGGAAAGGGCAACACATGCGCTTTAATGAATGTATTGGGGAAAGTGAGTTTTCTTATAGTGCCAATACACGTTAGTTCACTAAATTGCACTTGCACTGAAAGAAAAGAAAAAAATAAGCATTAAAAGTGAGCAACAAGCTATGACTATTATAATGGAACAAAACTCAGTCAAATTTTATACAAAAGAGTATAAGTTTTTGTTGTAAAACTGAAGTAAAGCTACAATCCAATACAACCCTCCTTTAACAATCTCATCTAGTATTTTATGAGGTTCTTTTTCAGACTTGAGTTTGTTTCATACTGTGCAGTCTTCCTCACCTTGGTTTATATCCCCATGGGCAATAAACCAGGATGAGGGGGGTTGTTTTACTCTCACACACCCGGGATACTGTCCTTAAGAAATGGGACTGCAGATGGCGCTGTTGTCCTGCATTTCCCATAGGAAGACAGAGCCACGCCAACATCATGTGACCACTCTGAGGAAAAAAAATCTATTGTGAAGTCTTGCCTGGTATTATAAACTAGTGTTGTTTGTGGGACTTGAGTAACTATTTTTGACACTTAGTATCGATTAGTATCTGATTAGTTAACTCTGTCCTGAAGGTGCCATGTATAAAGAAAAACTATACGATGCTTCTTCAATCACCGAATGGAAGAAGTAAATACAAGAATCGTTTTCCACATTTAAGCAGCTGAGTGGCTGAGGGCCAGGACATAAAAGCACTCGAGTCCAGCTGGCTTCAGACCGGTCAACCTGTGAGAGCTGTTACTGCCACAGGTGTGAACAAACCCTGGTGACCTCTGAACTTTGACCCCTTTGACAAAACAAAAGCAGCTGAGTTCGAGGGAAAAATACTAAAGTGTGTTTGGAAAATCAGTTTACTTGGAAAACTCTAAATCTGCTTTTGGCATTAAGTCATTCCCTTTGGTATTTACTGGAGACGGACCTTGTTATGCAATGATGGGTGGCTGGGTGATTTTTAGGTAGGTAGAAGTTTCCCCCAAGCAACAAATAAAATTATGAATACAGTTTTTATTTATTTATTTATTCTTTAAGAAACCAGTGTTTTGAATACGAATTTAATGTGAAAATAAAAAATAACAAAATAATACCATGTAGCGTCAACTCTTCGCAGAGGAAAGGGTGAGATAAAGTAGAGGAGGCAGAAGAGAGGGTCAGATGGAGCAGAGGATACAGAGGACAGGGTCAGATGCACCCAAGGAGAGGGTTAGATGGAGAAGATGAAAGGGTCAAATGGAGCAGAGGATGCAAAGGAGAGGGTCAGATGGGGTAGAGGGGGCAGAGGAGAGGGTCAGATGGAGTAAATAATGCAATAGAAAGGATCTTAAACAATAAAAGGATTAAGTAAGTCGTAAAAAGTTGTAAAAAATACTTCAAACCTATAACACAGAACACAATGTGGCCTCACTCAACAGCCCCCTAGAGTTCTTTGCCTTACTGACGTCTTTTGAGCCCAACTCAACAGAATCATGCATATTTTAGGAGTCTGATAACCTGTCTCTCCCTGCTGCCCCTCTGTCCTCTGTATTCTAACTAATAAACCTGTGCAGGAATCCTTCACATCTGCTCAGCCTTTGCTAACAGCCGGTGACGAGACATCTATCACCTCCAACACCGCAGATCCTCATTTCTAAAACCCTTTTCTGTGTCAAAGATAAATCGATGAAGTCCCCACCCAGGCGTTTGATCATGGCCGCTCTGTGCTCCGTGATAAAAGACACTGCTCCAGCTGCTGCAATGCCAGGTGGAGCCTTGCCAAGCTTTTTGTATTAAAATGCAATCCCTCTGAGAGTAAACCCCATAAAAGATAAGAGCAAAATTATTCTTTGTACACAGTTTTGGAGTCATTTTGGCATAGCGCAACAGGTCAAGATGGTAGCCTGCTATCTGTATCACATATTTCACACAAATACACTGGTGTGACTGCTAAAAATTATGTTAAAATTACTTTAGATATGTAG
Organism: Periophthalmus magnuspinnatus; assembly: GCF_009829125.3. NCBI lineage: Eukaryota > Metazoa > Chordata > Actinopteri > Gobiiformes > Gobiidae > Periophthalmus > Periophthalmus magnuspinnatus. The sequence goes on from NC_047142.1 coordinate 20,104,682, forward strand.
AGAGTATTTAGTATTAAACTATAAAATGTAGATCTTTTTTTTTTTCTTTTTGTTCACTGTATGGATGGGTCAAATGCCACTCTCGACCTAAACATTACTAAGAATGCACTGACCCATGTGATTTTCTAACCCTATGTCTGATCCAAAGTATGTACCGAGAAATGGGCAGAGATAGGGGGTAGGTGAAATCTGAAGTTTTTGGAGCACTCAAGCTTCAAATCTAGGTCAACACAAAAATATCACTAAGCTACGACGTCAGAACACTCTTAACATTAAACAATCATAAAATCTGGCATACATAATAGCTGCTGAATGGTTAATCGGTCTCTAAAATATAAATATAAAAAACAATTGCTTGTGTGGCTTTCACCCAAAGAGACAAAGACTGGTCAAATTCTCTGAAGGAACAAAGGCATTAATGAGCCAACATTCATTTTACATTAACATTTAAGGGCCTTATTGAATGCTTTGCCATTCATCAGACAGGAAGGCAAACACAAAAGTAATTGGTTAGGTTGGTCTAATAAAGTTTCGAAAAGTACAGCTCAGATCGGCTTTCTTACTCTGGGGAAATATTCTCTCATTACAAGGGCACGGAGGAGGAGGAGGCAGCAATAACGTAGATTTCACCCAAGCTCTGCAGAAAATGAAACCTCCACCATGACAGTTGAGCATGTAATGTTTTCATCGGCACTCACCCACGGAGCCAAATTAAACTGAAATTACCCTTGCATCTTTCTTTATCTCTAAGTGATTGTTTCGTTCATACTACATACCAAATGACAATATGCTGGTTTATGTCTTGTGCTACACTACAACCTGTTACTGACTATCGCAGAGATATTACTGAGTACAAGATAGAGAGGTGCAGCAGATGTCAAATGATGTGCGCGCCGACATCAAATTGAAAAAACTGAAATCAATCTTGTGCATTGACAGACACATTACTCATGCGTCATTGTGATATCGAACATAAGTATCTGAGGCATTGATTCAAAATACTGCACATTACATTTCTATACTGAAGTTATCAAATGAAAACCTCTTCGAAAATTATTGTATTCCTGAAACTGAACGTTTTGTAGGTGGCACATCTCCTGCATGATCCAATTGACTAAAAAGTTACAAATTGTGGCTTTAAAATGTCTCCCTTTTTGGTGTTGGAAAATTATTTCGCAAATATGCAGCTGTCTAAAATGAAAATCTCTATATTGCTTCATCTATCGTGACTGCAGGGACAAGATCACGGATACGGTCAAAATAAGTTTCCTCCGCAGGGTGGCTGGCTGCTCCCTTAGAGATAGGGTGAGGAGCTCAGTCACGTGGGAGGAGCTTGGAGTAGAATCACAGCTCCTCCATGTCAAGAGGAGAAAGCTGAGGGGGCTCTGGTATCTGTTCCTGATGCCTCCTGGACGCCTCCTGTTTCGGGTCCCAGGATACGCTAGAGGGACTAAGTCTCAAAGCTGCCCTGGGAATGCTGCAGGATAAAGCAGAACAAAATGGATGAGTGGATGCTTCGTCTATAAAACTGTCAAACTAAATCAATTCGGCCTACAATGATTTGCTATAGAACCTCAGGGCTCAAGGTAAGTTTTACATTTACCAGTAGCGTGCAGTTTGTCTTCTCAAAGTACCAGAAGATATAAATAAATGAACTCCATCCCCAATCCCAGTAGTTGATTTCGTTTTGAACCATTCCTGGATGAATTAGGGAAAATACAGACTTTAGAACTATATAAAAATAGTAAAAATATCATCTGGATCTACAAAGCTCAAAAGGCTCTAGTCCTCTGGTGTAGTAGCAGTTTTCATGTTATTTTATTACCTTTTTTTAGTAGAGATTGGCAATTCCAGGGCTGAAATTCTCCAAATTATTATGCTGAAGGTGTATGGAGGTATTACCACTACATCACGAGGAGGAACAGACAGTTTTCTGAAAGAACAACTCTTGTTTTTAATTTGTGTGTTAAACATGTGTGAATGAAACAAAAGAGAACTCCAGGTATGTTTTTGCTGAAGAAACAACATTATAACATAAATATAAAAATAGCGTAACATGAGACCTTTAAAAAGAAATTCTGCAATGAGTTTGACTGATCAATTGTATTATATTCAAAACAAATAGTTGAACGTTTATGATTCATTCAGTCAGTGGGTAAGAAAACCTCTTTATCTCTGACACAATACGATGAGCTTTTCACGATAATGGAAACGCAGGGTTAATATTTTTGATCCGTTTTCAGAATTCCCATCGTCACTCCATTCGCATTAATCTGATTTGATTCTGGCACACGCACGCCACTCTAGCCCCATGACGACTCTATCCAGCTGAAAGGTTTCTTAAACATATTTTGCATATCAATATAGGTGTCCTCGAATTGAAATCCCATTCTATTTTAGGAGATTGCTTTTTGATAGCTTCTCATTACGGCAATGTCGGCTGTGCGTCAAATGAAAATGTCAGGGCTCAGGATATAAGCTGCTCTCTTCACAGTTTAACCTGGTTTAGGGGAGGAGGAGGAATCAGAGCCAGAGGTGTAGGGCATCCTGTCTGTCAAGGCCCATGGAGGAGCAGCTATGTCTACAGATCTATTAATGATGCAATATGTAACTTTTTCTGGTGAATAGTCCGCCAGCTTATCATCTCCATGTACATGTTTTAGCTTTGCCTGGAATGACATAAAACAAATCTGTATAGCACTAAATCAATTTACAAGTATTTTTATTGCTCAAAAATACCCTGAGAAATATGCATTCTTATTGTGAGTGTGTCTGCCTTTCCACAGATCTGACGTGTAACTTGGCTTGGTGGAATTGCCTGATTGTCTTCATGGAGAGATAAGTTTATACTATATTGAAGACTGAAGCAGCTACATCTATCTATAGAGTCATTTTAATTAAAAGTGCACTATGTAACTTTTCTGACAAATGGTCTGCCAGCTTTTTGTCTACATGGAGGCATAAAACAAGTGCGGCCACCTCTCCACAGATCTGAACTGTAACATGTTGGTGTGACCTGCTTGTCTTCCTGGAGATAGATACATTTATGCCATACAGAGGAAAACTCGAGGCAAAGCAATGATATCTCCATGGAGACAAGCAGTAGCTGACCCTGCAGCAGAAAGGTTACCTAGCGCACCTTTAAAATAATGCCAAAAAGAAGAACTAGCCTCCTTGCTCTATTTAATATGACAACATTGGCATAATTTAATGTAATAATAGAATAATTTAACCAGGGCTCAGGCCAAGAATATTCCTGCTGCAAGGCTGAAGAGTACCTTGCCAAAAGTGCTTCCCAAAAATTATAATTTCAACCATACAATGAAATTACTCTCAACAGCCTTGCTGAACTCGTATGAATGATTATTAAATTTTAAAAATAAATAAAAAAAGCTTTGACACTGCCAGGTGAAATAAAGACAGAGAGCTTTATTTTGCATTTTAAAGGCCTCCTTTCATCCCAGAGTAAAGGTCATGGAGGAGCGGCTGATGTGGTTCTCAAACTGAGGTCCAGGGCACGTATGCAAGCCTCAATGGAACTCTGGAGCTACCAGTATATAAGTATGTATTCATTTTATTTTGTCACTATTTGCTTTGTTTTTAGGTGTTGCTGTTGCATTGTACGTACTGGATTTTGATACTGAGTAAAGACCGGACCTGTCTGCATTTGTTCAAAAGACAGTACCCCACATTATACTAGTACTAAAACAGTGCTACATAAAGCTACAAGTTCGAGCTGCTGTGTGAACAAAGACCAATGCAATGCAAGTAAGCTAGTCGAAGATTAGCCCAAAGCTAAAAGCTGCAAACAGCACGGGATAGTTCAAACCGCCATGGCCAGACTACTGCAGCCCTTAAAAGAACATTGTTTTTGAGCAGCATCAGTTCTTGTCACACCCAACATCAGCAAGAATATCAGTGGACAAATATGTCACAGAACTCCATCAAGTAAAGACTGTGAGTTTGAATGCAATGAGGACAATATGATCAGAGATAAGATGGTGTTCAGCATAAATGACATACGACTGAACGGAAGACTGCTTTAAAACAACAGCCTCACTCACTGCAGATAAGTAGAGGTGGCCAAGTCATAGATCCAGGCAATGCAGTCAATACCTGTTGCCCCAGACACGTCACTGGATGTGTTGATGAAAACAACGGGACATGTGGAAATAAACATTAGCTTTGGCATTGACCAGCTTACATGGCAACATGTCACAAATATGGGAATACCCACTTCTCCAAGGTATATAGAGCAAATGCAGAGAAAAACAGACAAACAGTACCACACAAACAAACAAACAAACTGTCAACACTATAGAGAGTGATGTGGATCCATTGTACATATGTGTGCAGTGACCAAAAAGAGACCAATAAAAGTTGGAATGACACTGTCACAATCAGGTGTACCAATCAGTTTCAAGCTTGACAGGCATGGATGCTGCTTGTGCTTCTCATGTAGATATACAACAAGTCACCAGGTGCTCCTTAGTTACAACCCACAAAGACTGTATTTCATAGGTTTTGGTAGAGCCTCCATACAAGCAGATGGTCTCTGTCTCTTGAATGTAAAACAAACAAATGCAAAGCTGTGTTTGACTTTCTTGCAAGTCACACATTGCAGATAAGTCGATCCTGGGTGGGCAAGCTTGTGAAGAGCTGCAGCTGGTGAAACGAGTCACGACACTTTCTGCCAAGTCACAAAAGCTAACCAAACCACCAACCACCAAAGAAGAGCTAGTGGAAAGGTATGTGGATGTGTTCACAAATTAGGGAGAGTTTCCTGGAGTTCATCATATACACAATGACCCAAGGGTCACATCTGTGATCCAAGCAGAAATGTGCCTCCCCCTATTATGGACTCACTAAAGAGACAATAAAAGACTTGCAAGTCAGAGATGTGATAACGCCTGTCAGTGAGCCCATCAACTGGGGGAACAGTCTTGTTGACACACAGAAGGAAGAAACACTGAGGGCCAACCCTTCTGATCTAAATCAGGCAGTGAAACACAAGAACTACTCCATCCTCATGCGGACGTCCTCAGCAAACTAGACGTGAAATCCATCTTGACCATTCTGGAGGAAAAACATGGATACTGGCAGATCAAACTGGATGACTCATCTTCTGTGGGGCCAGTATCATTTCCTTCAGCTCCCATTTGGGATTAAATCTGTGAGATTTTTCAGCAAAAGAAATGTGAAATTTTTGGTAACATTCCTGGTGTTTATCATTGCAGATGGCATGATCATTGCAGCATCTTCAGAGCACAAGAATGATAAGATCCAGCAGAAAGTCATAGAAAGAGTTAAAGCAGCAAATGTGAAGTTTAACAAAGACAAGATTAAAGTCTAAATGGGAACCCAGTGAAATGCACAGGCCATGTCATCATTGCAGCAGGACAGAAAACATACACAAAGTTCAAAGCCATCGTTGACATGCCCACTCCTGAGGATAAACAAAGCCTCTAACGTCTGCTTGGAATGACAAAGTTCTTACATCCCAAACGACACATCACTCACTGCACCTTAGAGACAGTTACTTTAAAAAGACACAGTCTGGCAGTGGTGGGCACACTACACAGCAGCATTACAAACACTCAAGACAACACTCACACAAGCACCAGTTTTGAGATTCTATGACCACAAAAAAACACTAACACTTCAAGCTGACTCCTCAAAAGATGGACTGGGTGTGTGCTACAGGAAAGGCAACCTGTATGCTATGTCAGGAGAAAAAAAGGCATGCTCAAATAGAAAAAGAGTTGCTAGTCATTGTGTATGCCTCCAAAACTTTCCACCAGTATGCCTATGGAAGACCAGTGACAGTGCAGTCTGATCACAAGCTTCTTCAAGTAATCATGCACAAACCGCTATGCAAAGCGAGGCTACAGGGTATGCTGTTATTACTCCAGAGGTTTGACCTCACTGTCACATACACCCCCGGCAAGCACATGTTCATAACCGATGCACTTTCAAGTACCCAGAAGTTCTCAACTTGCCAAACAAAACAGCTCACTCTGTGATTCCAAAAGAAATACTGAGTGATCACGTTCCATTTGCCAGCTATGAGATGAAATTATTTGCAGCTTCACAGGAAATCAAGCTCACTTATTCCAGTCCCACTTTTCCCTCTTCAAATGGAATGGCTAAACGAGCCATAAAGACTGTCAAACATGCACTAAAGAAAGCAAAGCAAACTGATCCAAATCTAGTGCTGTTGTGTCTGAGAAACACTCCAGTTACAGGACTGAATGCCTCACCTGCCCAAATGTTGATGGGAAGGGTGTTATGCAGCACACTGCCATGTTCTACACAAAATACAGGACATGCAATCACAACAAAAACAACACTGTGACCAATGTGCAAAGCTGCTGCCAGTGTTGATGCCAGGTGACACGGTTCACATGTAAATAGAACGCAGCTGGGAACCAGCAGTCGTCATCCACCAAAGAAAGGAACAATGCTCCTACAATGTGAAGACACCAGCAGGAATACTGTTCAGGAGGAACAGGAGACAACTGAGAAAAATACACCCAAGTTTGTTAAGGGATACTTCCCTGGACTCAAACCCAGATGAACTGTCTTCTCAAACCCCAGAGCCAGCTGGGCCACCAACACGGACCCTCCGCAACATTCTTCTCCTGCGAGTATGGACAATATTCCCACATCCCATCACACATAATGGCCAGACAATTAGATGTCCTGCCAGGTACAGGGACTAGTTATTATATAGTCTACTGTGTCCATACTGTCACTGACTTGTTAAAGATTTCCTGCTTGCTAGTATTGCTAAAGAAGCAGAAATAATATATATGATCATTTTCACATGTTTCAGGAAATTCTTTAATTGAATAATATTGCACTAATGGTTTGCAAAAATTCAGCATAAGGTAGAAGGCAACTTGAAATGCACCTCATGTGTTTTGAGAACATATGCTTAAAAAAGTTTAATGTTCTTGCATTTGAATGGTGCAGTCATTTTAAATAACTGGGTCAAGATGTAATAACTTTATCTTGGAAAAGAGGGATATAGTGTATTGTGATAAGCAGCAGCTATTACCATACCAACTGCAAGGCGGTGCTGTTGTATTGGATGGACTTGAAAGTGATACTGAGTAAAGCACAGACCTGCACCAGAGCTTTTTCTCAGTCATCTTGTTTGTTTTCGAAATAATAAAAGGTAACATGGTGATCTAAATATGTTATGTGTTAGCAGTTAATACCCCGTAGTAAAATACCCCCTCTTTAATAATAGACTAAGATCTAACACAAGACTGTGCCAATGTACAATAAGTCAATAAGTGGCTATGACTATATGACTATGGTTATGTAGCATATGGACAACAGAAGGTCAAGTGATCAGGTCAATGTAGTTCTGACCAAATCAGACCACATCACAGAAAAGGACAATAATAGTGGCATGTTTTCAGTGGTTTTACCCAGCAGCCACTGCTCCTCAGGGTCAGGGTTAAACAGGTTCTCTGTCACAGGGCGCTGCTAAAGAGAAGAGCGCTACATGGGAGAAATACTCCATTTGACGCGCAGCCAAACATCGACCCATCACTGCACCAATCAATACAGTGTCTGTGTGAAAGAGGTTTAGTCACAGCTTTTGACAACAGTGGTCCCATTCACAATAACACTGGCATGGAGTATGAAAATGCACTTAAAATCTCCTCTGTCAATCATCTGATATTAACAACAAAGATTTTACCAAAGATGCACTAAGTAACTTTTCTGGCACTGGGGAGTTTGACACAAATGGCATTAAACCTATTGCTCATGTGCAGTGTATATTGCTAAAAACCCTTCTGTGCATTCTTACTGTGGGTAGCATTGCCTTTCCATAGATCTGATATGTTGCTTGGTCTGGTGGTGTTTTTTTTTATTTTTCTTGTTGAAGCCAGACAACTAATCTCTGAATGGTGGAAGCTTGAGAGGCCATAATGTGATGTGGAAGTTGGTGGCATTCACACAGGAAGCCCCATTTGCAGTAAGTCATTAATGAGATCATCACTGTTGCTTGTATCCTCTTGTATTCTGCCTGGGAGGTCAGCTGACTGTCAGGCTGTCTGCTAATGTGCACAAGACATTAACCCCAATCTCCTCAGCTCCTCATTCTCCCGAGAGTCCGGTAGCATGCTTTTGTTCGCCTGCCAGTCTTATTTCTGTCCACACACGGTTTCACACAGGCCTGTATTGATTCAAGTTGAGAGTGCTGTTGTATGAATCCCTTTCCCCACCCCACACACATCTAATAAGCTTGTTGTTTGTCTATCGCTGTTTGCTTGTTCACTTCCTCTAGACAATAAAGAAACTCCATGTGAAGCCTTTGTCTGCCCATTGATTTAATAAAGAAATCAACACGTGCCATAGGTTGGGTTCACATGGCGTCGCGACATTCGAAAATCCCTGTTGTTTAAAAGGCCTATTGCACTATTTTTGATCTATGGTATAATGTTGTTTCCTCATCACAAATATACATGGAGTTGTGTTTTGTTTCTTTCACATATGTTTAACACACAAATCCTGTTCCTCCTTGTGATGTCGTTAAGTGGTAATACAGAAAATGCTCCGCTAGAATGATTTTGATCACTTCATCTTTGGATTTGCCCAATTTTGAAGTTACAGCTATTGTTTTAGCCTCATTGAAACTGCTTCACTCCTCGGTGCACAGGCAAATATTAGAGATTTTTATGGACAATCTCAACTGTGCAAAAGGTAAAACAAAAATATTCAAACATAAAAGCAACAGCTTAAGGTTATTCAAGAGTATTGTAGAGTAAAGCAGTTCATTTGAGACTAACAAGGTGAAGCAGCGCCTTTGGGGATGCAGGGAGCCTAATAATCCACGCTTACTCAAAACAAAACACAACTCCATGTAGGTTTTTGAGGAGGTAACAGCCAAAATCACACATGAGTCAGTTTTGCGTAATATAGGACCTTTAAAATTGAACTGGAGAACTTTTTTTTTACTCAGATTGTTGATTTGTTGACCTGCTTTATGGTCAATATCTCTGTAATTACTGGGCAAACAAAAACTGGCACAACGTTCAACATCTTCTCTGTCAGAATGAATAAACAAAAGTAAAATATAACCTTAGAAAGCGTGCCATTATTCAACTCATTATGAACAGCTGAAAGGACTTTAAGACATGAGATTAATATAGCACGTTTCTGGACCCAATTTCTCACAAATAATGAAAAGGTTCATAATTTTGTTGATTTCTATTTTGGATAACTCAACCTACCCTTGCCCACCATTTTGAGATTATAACAGATTGTAGAACCAGTTGAATCAGCGCAGTTCTTTAGCCACTTACTTTGTGCCGGTAAGTTCTTAATGTTCATGGCTGTGTTTGTCTAACCTTCTCTTTATTTCCCAGGTTGCCGCTTGCTCCCTGCTGTTTCTGGCTCTGAGATGGAGAGCTGGTGTCATTCCCTGAGGTACATTAGCTATCCCTCAACATGTATTATTGATCCAGTGGTTATAATCACTGTCTTCACTGTTTGGTAGCATATATATGAGCTTTACTGCATGGGGAGCTGGGGTTTACAATGGGTATAGTCAGACACGAGTATTACTCAATCAATCAACAGCTTTATTTATCCCAAAACTCATATTTCTCCACTATAGTTGCTATGTGGACCGGTGGTGGGACGCAAGTGCAATTCAGGTTATAAAAGTGAAAACAAGCAAAAACATGTAAGAAGATAATTTTGCAAGCTGTAAAATCTGTAGCCTGAGATTTCTGGTACTAAGGACGCAGGAGAATGAAGTGATTTGAGCTGTTTGATGTTAAAGCCTCACCACGTAACTTTAAAAAATAAAAGTAAAAATTGCCAAACTAGAATAAAATAAAGTTTTGCGTTGTTTTTATTCTTCATTTTGGATGTTTTTATTGCACTGATAAACTTACAAAAACATATGATTTCATGTGAGTAGGCTAGTATCTCCTTAAAATTCACATGATTTTAAGATGTTTTACAAAAATATGAAAAACGAAAAGTATTCCAACACTATACACTAACTCCCAGACATACAGAACCCACAGATGACTCAGAATTTTGGCTGTTACGGTTCTGCATATTCGTTTGTCTGATGAAGCTAGCAATTTGTATTTTTACTGTTAACAAAGCAAGGTAGCTGTATTGATGTTTTTGTATATAATATAATGGCTAAAACCGGCTTCTACTGATAAGGTTTCTAGATTGCACATGTTACATACTATAGCTTTAAACTGAACACAGCTCCTGTTCGTTTAATTCTCCTGTTAACCCCGTACATTTTCTCCAAACAAGCTTATTTCATTCCCAGCCTGCACGCAATGCCACAGCTCCTTGTACAATTTCCATAGGTCTCCGCACAGACACGACCACACCATAACGAAGGCCTGCAGCTCGGATAAAAGCATCGCCGGACCGTTTGACGACGATAAAACAGATACAGAAACAGTGTAAAGAAATACGATCCAGACTTTTGTGCCCTTTCAACTCCTCCAGTCGCATTTGTTCTGTGATTGAGAACGACAGATTCCACACAGCAGGAATTCAATTACGTCCACACCAGTATAGATCTGAAACTGCTGGTGATCTGCATGTGTTTTGTGCACCGCTTCCCCTCTCTCCTCGCCACGTCTCACAGGGACTTTGAAACACTTTGAAAAGCTTGGCTGGGTGCTTTGGTACAGCGCAGGAGGAGTATAAAAAGACATATACAGTAAAATGGGTCAAATTAGTTCACAAGCGTCACTGCAGAAAATCATGAAACTGATTGTGTGAGCTAAAATGATACAGCTAAAATACTTTATATATTAAACGTTCTATATTGATTAAAGTGACTGTTGTGAGCTTTAAGGCCTGTTAGAGTGTCGTGAGCTCATCGCAAACATACCCAGAGACACATATTTGAGTAATACTTCTGTCTACATCGCCAAAGCTGAAAATGTTCTGTACCTCCTTGTCATGAAGAGGTAGTTTTTAAGTTAACAGCTCCTTTTAGCTTTAGTTCAGTAGTGATCGGCAATTCCAGGGCTGAAATGATTCAAATGATTCTAGTGAAGGTGTAGGGAGTTTCAAAACATAGTAGAGCACTTCCTGTATTTACCACATGACATCACAAGGTGGAGTATTTTCTGTTTAAGAGAAGAACAGCCTAAATACGCAGGATATTGGTGTGCATGTTTTTCAAGATATTTATATAAAAACACATGTAATAAAACTAAAATCTGATGATCAATTAATGCAAAAATCTAAGTCAAAGCTATAATATATATATGGAAACAAGAAGGTGGCAGACCCCCACTAGAAAAGTTATGTACCACATCTTTAAAAGTCAAATTCTACAAGGAATTCTGCCCTACTTTCCACCTCAATATGGACAGTTTCAAATGTGATAATGTCAGCCGAACCTAACCTATTAATTTTACTTTTTTTGGAGTGGCAGTAATTGGTGACTTCATCGTGACCATGGGACCAAACCCCTCCCCCCCGTCAGCTCACACAGATCCCAGAGCACTCACAGAACATAAAATATGAAACACATTACCGGACCTGAGTCATACGGCGGCCGAAAGTTAGCGGTCAATACTGCGCTGAGGTCATTTCTCGTCTGCACTGACCACTGTTTGTAGTATGGGCTTAATCACACCTTAGGTCAGTTTCACATCGCAACAGTGAGATGGTGAGATATTTGTCTTGTGTTTAAGGGATACTGGCAAAGGGCATGTGGTGACGATCTATAACGCAGTTCTGCTGACGTCTAAATGACAATATGTCTATGACCTTAAAACAGCACGATGACTAAAGGAAACACGGCTCGTCACATCACGTTGTGTTAAAATATTTGTCCTATTGAAAGTGGTGGAATATAACAAGTTGTAAAGTACTGTGCTATACATTTTAGGTATCTGTACTTTACTTAAGTACATTTTATAGTGTACTTACTTTTATTTCTTCACTACATTTGAAAGCATGTATCTACTTTCTACACCACTACATCTTTGAACTGGACTGAAGAATAAAAAGTACTTTCATATGATTTGAGGGGTTATTTTTACCATGTTTGTGGTAACATCCTGGCTAAAGTTTTTGAATTCAAGCTTCGGCTTTGAGCAAACAAAAAATACAAACAATTCATGAGAAAAATTTACAAATGGATTCGTATTGCAACTGTTGACCAAAATATGTATAGTTTTTTAATCAATACCACTACATTTAACACTTTGAGAAATTAACAACACTCTTAAAGTACATATTTAAATGGGTAATTACATATTTTTTAAGTCAATTTATTCATGTGATACTTTTACTTGGGTAACGTTTTACCTCTGTATCTGTACTTTCACTGAAATGACAAAATTGTGTACTTCATACTTGGATATTTAATCAACCTTATCCTCTTTGCCTGTGTACACTGGTGTATGGTGTGAAGGGCGAGTGGCTCCTTGATGTAAAGTGCCCTGAAAGTGAAAGCGCTGTATAAAAATGTGACCATTTACCATTAAGTCCTTTCACTAGTACTTAGCTTACTCCACTTTGTTTTCCAAAACTTTCCACTTTAACTTATACCAAAGATTTTAGCACTTGTTTGTACCATTCAGTTCCTTATGGTTCCAAATGAGCTCCGTCAATAAAACATATCTGTAATTATGTGGTTTGGGATGAATGTTACAGAGCCCACAGTCTGTCAGAAGTTATTAGATGCCAATTCTGTTTGCAGCTGTTTGCAGCTCTTTGGTGGCAACAATAGTAAAAATCACAGTCCCAAAGTAACATACGATTTGAAACAGCAGTTCATAGTTTATTAAATAGAAGATTAATGGCAAATGGTCATGGTCACATTTTTATATAGTGCTTTTCCACCTTCAAGACACTTAAACTGCTTTACATCAAGGAACCACTCACCCATTCACACACACATTCATACACCAGTGTATGCAGACACTGGAGGCGAGGTGGGTTAAGTGTCTTGCCCAAGGGCACAACAACAGTATTCATTTGTGGGAGCTGGAATCGCATCTCCAACCTGTGGATCAGTGCATTTGACCGCTCTACCAATGATGTTCATGTCGAGAGGAGGACTGGAACCGACAACCTTTGGATCAGTGAACAAACACTCTGCTACTGTCTCCTTTATTAAATTACAAGACAAAAAATAAAACCCATAAAAACACCCCATTTTTCAAACTTAGATTCAGTTATATAGTGTTTCAGTTCAGATTACATTGTTGTCCATTCCAGCTGAGATAAGAAATGCACTGTTTAACTTTAATGTTTTATGTAAAATAATATTAGGAGTAGTACAGTAGTAGCATTTTTGCCTGTCCACTTTAAAATTAAATTATTCCTTGATTTGCTTGGATAATCCAGAATCACTTTTTTAACCAAACTTTGAGGTAGCGCTGGTGAGTCACATTTTTGGCGAGCGAACAGTGCCGCATTCAAAGTCAGGGTTAGTTTTTACTTCACACTATTTTACACCAATCACAGCCAAAGAAATGTTTGTTCTTTCACAAACAAAGGGACCTTACATCAGCACTTGTGATTCACTCAAGAGGACCTTGACTACGTCGCACTGGCAACCGACGCGTTGAACTGACAAATAGTGAAAACAAACTAATTAAAGAAATATTCAGAAAGGTGAAAATGTGAAGACAGAGAGACGTTTCTATAGACTTACACCATATACTGCAGGTAAAACTAATGGTATTTTTCAATGTAATTCTGGCTTAATGGTTATCGTCTGTCAGTGGTGGATGAAGTACTCAATTTTTTTGTTACTTAAGTAAAAATACAGATACAGAGGTAAAGAGTTACACAAGTAGAAGTTTTACATGACAAAATCTACTTAAGTAAAAGTATTTAAGCACCATTTTAAAGACAAGTGTTGTTAATTTGTTAAAGTGTTAAATGTAGTGATATAGATTAAAAAAAAAAAAAAAAAAAATATTTTGGTCATCAGTAACAATACCAATCAATTTCTTAATTTTTCTCATACATGTTGTGTATGTATTTTTGTTTGCTAGAAACCAAAGCTTGAACTCGAAAACTTTAGTCATAATGTTACCACAAACATAGTAAAAATAAACTCTCAAATCATATGAAAGTACTTTTTACTTTTCAGTCCTGTTCTAAATGTGGTGGAGTAGAAAGTACAGATACCTGCTCTCAAATGTAGTGAAGAAAAAGTATAAAGTATCCACAGTAAAATGTACTTAAGTAAAGTATAGATTACAAAAAATTCTATTTAAGTACAGTACTTTACACCTTGTACTTAATTACCTTCCACCGTCATCTATGTACAAATATGTACCACACAACCATCTCCAGCTTGTCACAATAACAAATGTTGAAGAACGATTTATTGCTACTGAGGAATATTGTGATAAACGATAATATTGAAACTACTTTATGCCACTGACACAATAAATATAAAGTATGCTTCATATTTAGGCTATAGCTTTTTAAAAATATACAGTATCATTACATTTTTACTCAAGATTCAGTTATTTCAAATCAATCATCAGCTTGGGTCGACAGCCAAACCTGCGTCACAAAAAGTATTATGTTTTAAGCAAAGGTAAACTATTTTTTGTGTTAAATGACATGTTCAGAAAATTCATTTTGTGAGCCAGTTTTAATTTTTCATACAACAAAATAAAACTGAATTAATATTGAGATTGAGTGATATAAGGAGGAAAAAGTGCTACATTTTTGTCATATCGCCTAGCTTCACTGAAAACATAAGTGTTTTGTTTCATTCACACATGTTTGAGTAAGCCTTTATTATTAGTCTGTTTACATCTCCAAAGTTCAAAATGCTCCAGGTCTGTTTGTGATGAGGAAACAACTTTATTACAAAAAATAAAATAAAATAGCGTGACAAAATCTTTACCATTGCAAGATAGGGTCAGTGTTACCTATGTGCCCAAACTGTGTTCACACAATGCTTCTTTTTTCATTCTAAACTCGCATCTGAGTCAGTAAAATCAGTATATTGAGTTACATCTTGTACAAAAGCAGTTTCCTTTAAATCATCATCTGACAGTTTTCTTTACTGACACAAAACAATTCAAGGAAAAATTACTGTACATGAATAGAAAAAATAAGCTTCATTTTCCACAGAAACGCAAATCCAAGGTTAAAAAGAAAACTTTACTTCCATTTTTTAGACTTTCTGATTAATTACACAATGTAGCCAGCGTGAATAGACTTCTGCTTTGATAGTCTTTACACTGACAGACTGAGTGTAAGGGCTAAATCACACAACATGTACGTTTGATCATGTTTCACAAATGAAAACATGATATTTCTCTAATGGCACCAATAAGTGAACAAGAGTTCGTCAAACATGTTACGAAGCACGCTGTATTTTCCATAAATTGAAAGAAATGAATTGAGTTGAAATATTCCAGCACTGGATATGAACAGTGAGTTAGTTTTGCGATGGCACTGTCACATGGGTTTTACATATAAATCAGTTCAATAAGAGAAATTACAGGAAATGT
Source organism: Periophthalmus magnuspinnatus (assembly GCF_009829125.3). NCBI lineage: Eukaryota > Metazoa > Chordata > Actinopteri > Gobiiformes > Gobiidae > Periophthalmus > Periophthalmus magnuspinnatus. The sequence continues at coordinate 20,120,191 of NC_047142.1, forward strand.
TATGTATATAGATGGTAATATAATACATACCTTATTCAGACTATATTACAATAATCTATTAGTCTTATCTAGCGCTTTTCCAGATGCTCAGAGCTGCTTTACAGATTCGTGCATAATTCGTTCACTCCACACTTGCTGAGTTCTATTGTAGCCACAGCTTCCCTGGGGTAAACTAAGAGAAGCAAGTGTCCATCGGCCCCTCCGACAACAACCAGCTCTCACACCGCATTCATACTATGTGCTTTTATTCAAGGACCACGAAAAGGCTATGTGAAAATGCAATGTAATGTAAAAAATACTGTGCATCACTAAAAAACTAACCAATAACAATATGTCAGGATTTAGTTGTTGTTGTTTTTTGTGTGTATGTGTTCTGTGCTGTTTTCCCCACTTCCGTCTGTGTTGAGCCTGGAGCTGGGAGAAGACTCTGGCACCACCTCCACACACCTGCTTCTGGTCACACCTTCACCTGTTAGTACTAAAGGACTGAGGACTCGACACTCTGGGCCAGATCGTCTTGTCACGTTGCAGCATTTTCTCATCATTTTCTGTTTTTTCTTCATGTCATGCACAGGTTTATTTGTTCCACTCTGCACCTCCGTCTCCGTCCCAGCTCTCCACGACCGGTACGAGCACCCCAGCCTCTGACCCTGCGACCCACGACCTGCTCCAAGACTATTGCGTATGAAACCTCTGCTCTGTCAACCTTCATTCACATTCCTGTATCTGCAAATAAAATCTATATCTTTGGTCCCTCCGTCAGACCAAAAACGTAGAAAAGACAGTAAAAGACAGATACGTTTACAGCAATGCCCTAAAATTTCTCTATACAAAGTGTTTATTAACATTTAAGAGAATTATTAATATATACAATAGTGGCTCAGTGGTTACACGTGTTCGGACATAAACCCAAAGGTCTGTGATTCCATCCCGACAAAGACAAATGCACACAGTTTGTTGTGACCTTGTGCAAGACACTTCCCTCATCTTTCCTGTAAGTGAATGTGGCCAGGGCATCTGCGGCTAAAGAGCTCACCACCGCACAATGAGAAGCGAATGAATAATCCCATAAAAGCCCTTGAGTATCTTGAAAGATTGCAGATACGTCAGGTGCTTTCATTTAGACTGCGTGTAAGTCCCAATATTAGCATAGAGTTAATGAACCACAGCTAGATTCATATTGCTTTCAAATTAGATCTGATTTATTGCTGTGGCCTGAGACACTAATTGTTTGTAGCACTCTGCACAAGCTTTAGGTGTATTTTATTGTAGCTGCAGTTTGTCTATTCAATTATGTTACTGCCTCATTCTTCCACACAGGCTAAATGTGATATTGATTTACAACCATGAAGTAATCCGCAACATTTTATCTCTGCTAATTCCTATGAAACAACTCAATATCCTCCCAACAAACATAAGCTGTCTCAGTCCACTCCTCCACCTCCACTGTATTACTTTTGATAGGCTTCATCTCTTATTATCTAATTGTACATTCAATTATTTTTTTCTTGCCTGTTGAGTTACAAACCCTCTGGTACACTGCTGTCTAAATCACCATCTGGGCAGAAGAACTGTTTATTTGCTGAAATAAAAGTGTTATCTTCATAGTAAAAAATGGTCTGCAGGCAGCGAAAACTGGATTTTTATGAAATGCATGAATACTATGGGATGTCTTAAAAAATCACTCCTTACCTGATTTTGCAGAATTAAGTTAGTGATATAAACTGCACTCAACAGCAACTTTCCAAAAGCTGATAAGGTAAACGGCCTTACATACCTTTTTTGAGAAATATGTTGAAATAATTTGTTTCATTTCATGAATTCCATTGTTTTTGCAATTGGTTTTCCTTATTATTCTTTGCTCTTTATTATATTACACTGCTGCAACCATAGACTGTATAAAGAAGTGGACTAAGGGAGTGTAATGTCACCCATAGTGTTCAGCTCCAGTCAAGCTCATCACAGCTAACAGTCATAGGGGCGAATTTGGAGCCAAGTTGCATATTAGTAATTCCAACCATGAGTATCATAGCAACCAAGGAGCCAATCTGGAGTGAGGCTGTTGAAGGTAACGCCCCTTTCCACCCACACCGTCGGGACACTTAGCAACACTGTCAATCAAACCTGTTGCTAACACCGCGGGGAAAGAAGACGCCTGATTTGTCTCTTATTAATGTTCATATCTTGAGTTACGGACACAATGAAAACACCAGAATCATGTAGAGCGTGTCAGTATGAACATTTTAAGACCAAAATGGCGAGCATGACAGCAGCAGTTACAGAGAAAGGGGTGACAGTTTTTCAATGTAAAGTGAATTGGAGACAGTCAGTGGAGCCAGAAGTGCGCTCATGCTCACTTCCTATTTGTAACGCGGCGGCTAGCAGGTTAGCTATGTCCATTTATATATGTACAGTCTATGGTTGCAACATCACAATTTCCCCATACAAGGACAAACACTTATTTTAATAATTGTTCAGAGCACTTAATTGAACTGCATTTAGCATCCAATAGAAAACATATCTACTACCACATCCAATTTCGATTTATTACACACTGTACTTTCATAAGAGACCTCCGCCAAGGCACTATAGGCCTATTATGCAATGGTTAGGTGTCTTGACTACGATCTTCTGGTACTGCACACATTGTCTGTATGATACATGTCATAAAAATGCCACTCAAAGTTACCAATCTTAAACCAATGTCCAAACATAAACATAAACTAAACATGACATATTTAATTCAACTGACTGACCTCTTGTGGCCGTTAATATATACGCCCTATTATGCAGTTGTTAAATTAATTAATCAAAACTATCATGAACCACCTCTGAATTGTAAACTTTCTTTCATGACTGGCCATCCTTCATAATCTGACCCTAATTTATCCTTAACAAATCTCTTCCTGTCTAATCTCATATTTCTTACAAGTGATTAGATTAAGCCTCGTTTTTAACTAAAGTCATTACATTTGTTCTATATGCTTGATTGGTCCGTGTCTGTGTCAGATGCCTACAGTGATGCTTATTATAGCACCAGAGGTCTTGGTCTCATCTCTTGTATTTGCTCGCTCGCTCACACTTAGAGACCTCACCAGCCCCAATGCAATCTAATCTCATTAACATTTTAGCTTGACTAGTCTGTCACCAGGCTTAATTAACAATGCATGAGCGCGGCTTATAGCTATATTAACATTTTACAACCAATAAATCAGCTTTTCTAATCTTCCATGTGTGGCAAACCTGTCTCAGCCTTTGTAAGTGAACCGGCAGAGAAGAGAAGAGGAGAGGAGAGAGAGATGAGGAGAAGAGAAGAGAGGGAGGAGGAGTGAAAGAGTGTGGGCGGATGGTTATTTGTGGTTCAGCTTTTCCAACAGATAGTATACAGCCTTTGTGTCCAAGTCGCAATCTGTGGCCATGACTCTGTTTGAACTTTTTCTTATTAATCTTAGCTTCTCAGGAAATATAAATGTTTGTTTGCTTCTTTGAAAATAAAATGAAAAAAATCGACCCATTATTGGATTTCATAGCTGAAGTGTACTACTTGATATTTGTAAAACGCTGAGGAGAAGTTTAATATTGGTTTTATAGGCACATAACAGTCCTTTTCTACTAGTGTCATAAGTATTAGAGGAAGTACAACGTGTCCTTAAAACACTAATATGACTTTTTAAGACGAGGGGCATTGTAATATTGAATAAATAATAAGTAAGTAATAAGTAATACATCTATAATATAAGAGTAACGTTTATTTTTGTAATTTTGGATTTATTTGGTTGGAACGGTGCATGTTATCGATACATGCATCTCACGCCAGATTGTTTCCGTGGACTAGTTTCTCTGATTCTTACACCGGTGTACAGTTGTTCCTCACTATAATGCTGTTCACTTTTTGTGGCCTCACTGTTTCACAGATTTTTTTTTAGTGCAATTTCGCATGCTTTTTTTTTACAGCGTATGAACATGTATTGTGTTCTGCGTCCTGATTGGCTAAGGGACTGTAGACCATTGTCAATCAATCTCCTCCGTCCCTTGTGTCCAGTACAGTATAGAATGTGTTCAGACAAATTTACATAAATGTTTGATCGTAGTGTGACTCTGAAGTGCTGTATGTTTGCAAGTTTTCTCCCCGACAAAACCCACAATGTCGATGAAACGTTCTGCACCGACAAAGGCGCCTGCGAAGGTTTGAACTTTGAGAATGTTTAAACAAGAGAGAAATGTGAGAAAATGTTAATGCCTGTGTGAGAAAAGTGTATGAAATGTGTGGTGAGGGGATTTACAGCTGCAAAACATATATAATAATTGTTAAAAAAAATAAAGCTGATACTTCGCGGATTTCACCTATTGTGGGTTATTTTTAGAACGTAACCCCCGCGATAAACAAGGGACCACTGCACTTCAACACTGGATGCAAAGTGGGTGAAGTCTTGGGAAGTCTCGCCCAAGAACACAACAAAAGTATGCACTAGACTCGAGCCACTGACACGCCACTACAGCACTTTGTATTTCCAGCAGTCTCACATCCCAGTACTAACCAGACGCAACCACGCTTAGCTTATGAGATCAGACAAGATCAGGCGTTTTCAGTTGGTATGGCACATATCACTATATCTGAATGGTCTTACATGGTATACACCTGTTACTTTAAATGGTAAATTGTGTGTTATTGTGACTGGATGAGATTAAGGTATTAGCAGTAGTTTGTTTTAATGGTAAATAGCTATCGTTAGCCAATATGAAAGGGAAAGCGCATTACCTAGAAAGTCCAGAATGATATCTCTCATCTCTCTTATACAGTCTGGACACCACTCCCTCGTCACGTAAGACTCAGACATGCAATCGGATTGAATTACTCCAGTGACACATGAAACCAAGGTGCTCCAAACCAATTATTTTGAACAAATATCTAGTCTCACCTCAGATTAACAGAGTTTAGTGCTTCGCTCCTTGATTCTTCTCCCCTGTGATGTTGTTTGTCAATCACACCCATTTGAACTCGAGACGATACATGGGTGACGTATCTTCGTAAAGTATTGGAGAAGTTTGTATTTTGGATTCCAGGCAAGAAAAGCTTCACTAAAACCTCATAAGAACATGAATGGGTGTCCTTGAGCAGTACTGATATCACTGACTTTATCTGACTTATAATGAAATAGCACTGCGATGCATTTAAAGTGTGTATTGAAAGTTCAGTTGTGTTTGTGTTTAAGGACATTTTCCATTTTTAAAGAAAAACTTTAAAGACTTTTAGCACAAGGAACGGGCAATGAGCGCTGCATCTTCACATAAGCAGTCTGGATTTAAATGCAAAGTGCTCTTCGTCTAAAACCTTGACGCTAAGTTTGCTGAACCCAAAGCCTATCTCAGAAACGCCTCGGTGAATATCGGAAATAAAATGTGATCAAACTGTCACATTTTCTGTCACAGCAAGGGGGGAAAGGTGCAGACGAGTGAAATTGAAGTATGCATCGTACCCTGTTGGCTTAGTGACCCCATTTTGAACAAAATCTGTGTTTGCGGCGAGCTAAGACACAACAAGACAAGGCCAGGTATGAAAACGGATTCGGACGCGATCTCCGTGGTATGTTTAGAAAGTAAAGCACATTCTAAGATAGGTCTGTGGGTTTCACGTGAGGAAAACTATAGACTGTTGATATAGAAATTAAAGAGGAGGTATTGGTTGCTAAAGGATAACATATTTAGATCACTATGTTACCTTTTATTTGTTTGAAAATGCTATAATCGCAGAAAACGTGTTATAAAAAGCTGTGGGGTTCGTTTCAGTCTGTCTCTCTGCCGCTCGCTGTTCTGCAATGGGAGGAGCCATGTGTGAGGAAAACTGTAGAGAGCTTCCTGGTGGGTCGAATCTTGCACAAGAGGCGTGGTCTCGTACACCTAACCGTGAGGATGGTCCAAATAGCGCCCGGGAGAGATGCTAGAAATGTTACCAACAGGCTCAGACATGGAAATGGACTGCAGAATTCTGGTTATAAATGCATGAAAATTGTGCAAAAATGATTCTTCTCTATTCATCTTTTCAATTCTCATTTGATTTCTAAGACCAAAACGCTTGAAAACAAGACATGGGTGTGTGGAGGTGAAATGAGGAAATGCCCTTCGATTTATAACTGGGGTTTTTCCAACTTTGAGATATTTGCTGGTATTTTCCTGACTCAGAGGTGACTCATCCCACTGTCTGTTTTGTATGAATGTCAGGGCTGTACAATATCAAGTTAAAAGCTATTTTTACCTGAAGATACAACTGTAGACAGCATGCTGATAAATAAATCGTTTACAATAAAAGCTGCCTGGAATATAAATGTTAGCAAGTCTCTGCGGTTATAAAACTCATAGAGAGCTTAAGGGAAACCTGCGTATCTATCTTGTTAAAAGTATCAAAAATAAGATACTAATCGATACAAAATCTATTATCGAAACGCAATACTCATTTAAGCAGGTATCGATACTAAAAATGTCACGTTCACAGGACAGAAATGAACCTTTCCAATGATCTTGAGTTGTATAAGAACAAGTATAAGACCACATAGACTAGTATACGACCATGAACCATTATGAAACCTACCTGGATGATTGAGATCACATAGATATGAGGCATATATGAAAGAAAATACTTTGATTTAATGTTGAAAATTACATTCTATTGTCTAAATAAAGAGACATTGTGGTATCAGAATAGGTATTGAGTATGAAATCTATTCCTTCGTACTGAAATCCAGTTTGAAATGTTAGTATTGTGACACTAATACAGGGTTAATATTACATTTTTACAGACCATGTAGGCTATGCAGTATTAGAATAGTTTTTAAAAAAGCTATGGAAACCCGTGCTTTTAATAGTTGTTAATACACCAAATGGCCAAACACATCATAGCACCAACAGTTTAAAAAAAAAATGATTATAATTTACCTGAGAAAGAGAAAAAAATACATTTGACCTCTACATGTTGCTACTAGGAAACAAAGAATGCACCCAATACTTGTTTACTGGTTTACAAATGAATTAATTAACATCTCTCTATATATCTATATATATGTCTGTACATGTGAGTTTAAGTAACTGCTGCTTTCTTGAATTCACAAGTTTGATTACGTTCTTAATTAACACACAGATCATAACCTGTTTTGTTGAGATAATTAATTCAATGCAACGCAAATACTGTATACAATTAAAGTATTTTAAAATTTCTACACCAGAATTACCAGGATTACTTCGATTGTAAAGGTTGTTCCTACTTCTTACTTCAATTATAACTTTTACTGTTCGTTTCCTTTACAGTAACTGTGATACAAAAGGTCAATTGTCATATACCAGACATAGAAGCTGGAAAAAGCGCTCATTTAACCACTATTTTCTCCGATGTGAAAATATCTCAACCTATTTATTTTCCAACTCTACAGTTTACGTTATAGAAAACTGTCAGAGGAAATATTTATAACAAACTGGAAGGACTTTTTCCTTAAAATAGTAAAAGCGTGATGATTCATAGGGGTTAAAAATATATAGGCCTAGTGACGGAAATAGTACTTTGGCAGTATATGACGGAAGTGGGAAAGCGTATATATAAAATTGACCTAAATGGATAAATCATAGTCAAAAGGTGATGGGAGTAAGATAATTGGCTGTTCTGTCTGTCTTAGTAATAAACCAACAGCTTCAAGCTCTGTGGAAAGAGATTACCACTGAAAAATGGCTTTTTACTGCTGCTGTGCTGCCCTCTACTGGACATAAAAATTGACTAGTAAAAAAAAAAAAAAAGAGAAAGATTCGAAAAGGAAAGAAAAAGGGGGTATTTTTGAGATGTGAGGACAGATGGTAAGAAATAAATATGTGTATTCTAGTATGAGCTTCAAAATACAGTTAAAAATGTGCAAAAAAGAGTAAAAGTAAATCTAGGGCTAAATCATTTGAGAAACATTGAATTGCAGTTTATGTTTTAATAATAGTGTTTTGTTCAAAGTTCTTGTTTTAAACACGTCTAGAAGAACTGACAAAAAGACTGAAATATGAACTGTTTCTACAAGCTTCTACAAGAATCATAACAGAACACGATCTAAACTACGGAGTTAGCAGATTTTATGCAGAATAAGACAGAATATTTTGTTGTTTGTGGAGAAAATGATGGTGAAAAACTGCAGCTTTTGCGATTTGCTATTTGCATCCATTCAAATTGCGATAAACCCTTACCCAGTCCCTTCATACAAATGACACTGCAAGTACCACTGCTACTAGTATGACATTCCTGTAACACTAGCAGTAGGTGTGTTATATTATGCATCCAGAGCAATGTATTTGACAAAACACAAGTGCATTTTTCATCTAAGTTTTTCATTTGCCCTATAATACGCAATTTATGGTTTACTCCCTGATGCCTGCTTGTTTCTTCATATTGGGAGTGTGTTAAAAGATAGTGAAGACATTTAAGATAAGATAAACAAAATTAATCCACGGGGAGGCGTTTCTTATAGTTAACAGTACGTCAAAGATGCTCCTACTGGCAGTTCAAAAACATGAACTAAAAGATAAAAAATGAAAACATGGAAGTTATTGTATCAACTCAAACTGCACTTTACGTTATAATGGAGTCGAAAGCCAATGAAAAACACACAAAAACTGCTAACAAAGACGAAGGTATGCAATGACAACCTAGAAATATTGACTTAAGCCAATAACTGGGGATGGCTTAGGTAGGACATCTGGCATAAAAAAAAAACTGAAGACAAAGACGAGCAAAGACCCAAGAAATAAACACATCTAATGCAAAGCTTTGCAGCATTTAAATTCATAGCAATCATTGAAATAACTACTGACATGTTATTGGGGCGTATTGATGATTTCCTGACTGACTCATGGTGATAAAATGTAAGTCTTTAGCCTATACTCCCTGTGCACATCCATCACTTATTACGTAAGTTGTCCTGCAGCCCGCCTGTCGACCCGGAGAGAAGAAGAAGAAGGCTTATTTTAGGCAGGGCTATCTCTGCTCTTCTAGAAAAAGACTGCCTAAGCTGAAGGTGGGAGTTGCTATCTGTGCATCCATTGACACCCCTCTCTGCAGTATCTTTATACATCACATGTGAGTCATTTCCAGTGGTGGGATTTCTGTACTTGTATTTATATTTTGTATTTGTTTACACTTTAAAGGATCCATATTGCGCTATTTTTTTAAATCTATGTTGTAATGTTGTTTCCTCATCAAAAACATATCTGGAGTTGTGTTTTGTTTCATTCACACGTTTGACACACAAGCCCTACATATTTAGGCTGAGTTCTTCTCTCAGACAGAAAACACTCTGTTCCACCTTGTGATGTCATGTGGTAATACAGGAAGTGCTCCACTGTGTTTTAAACTCCACACACTTTCACTAGAATCACTGGATCATTTCAGCCCTGGAATTGCCCATCTCTGCAGAACTAAAGGTAAAACGTAGCTGTTAACTTGAAAACTACCTTCATGACATCACAAGGTGGATCAGAGCATTTTTAGCTTTGGAGACTAACAATAAAGGCTTACTCAAACATGTATGAATGAAACAAAACACAACTCCAGGTATGTTTTTGAGGAGGTAACAGCATTATCACACAGCTTAAAGCTCACAAGAGTCAATTTGTGTAATATAGGACCTTTAAAGAAGACATGTTATGCTGTTTTTCGCATACAGAGATAATAATTTATAAGATTTAAACCACAATAATTATCTAATACGGATCAAAACTACAGAATGAATTCCCTTGATGTTGTCCCCGGCATGGCCTTTTCTTTACAATTCCAAGAAGTGGATTTTCATTTACGATCTGTTTTAATTGCAACCTTTTTTAAACCTTTTTTAAAATCCTGAGTCTAACTTTTCAAAGAGTTGCAATTATGCGTAGTTCTATGGGCAAGGATAGAATATATGTGCATACAGAAATTTCTAGAGCACTCAAGCTTCAACTTTGAGTAAGCTAACGATGAGGGAAAATCATTAACCTTAACCCTCTAACCCTTGGCACAATGTTTTATTTTAATTTCCTATAGTGTTAGATAACAGTATGTTCTATGATGAGGAACTATCTTCACAGTTTGCCACTTAAGAACTATGCAGCTTGCGAAGTGTATTTCACTAAAGTAATTTTTCACCATTTCATTTGATAGCTCTCACTTTCTTTCACACAGAGTATAATTAGAATCCTCCCTCAAGTGTTGCAAATTGAAATTGTTGTGCAAGAAATGTGCAGTTTTGCTTCTGTTTCTGAGATATTAGGATAAAGGTAGTAGTAGTTGTAGTAGTAGCAGTAAAATTAGTTGTAGTATTAGTGGCATCAGTTGTAGTGGCGATGGATAGAAGTATGAGTAAACCCAATAAGTGGTTTATGTTATGCTCAGGTAAACTTAAACCAAGTAGTATATATTGTAAAATAGGCATTTTAATTAACTTTCTATAAATTTTGTTTCGTTACTTAAGGTTTTTTCATACTCCTGGTTCTGGTTTGAGTTCAGTTTAGTCCTGGTGTAGACTTGAACTGATCCTGTTCTAGTTCTAGTTCTGGGTTTAGTCCAAAGTTAGTCCATATTTTGCCTTTTTTTTCTTTCAACAGATTTCTCAACATTTTCCTTTTAGCCAAAACTGGTGTAAGTATAGTTTACCTCACCATGCAGTTATGTCAGTGGTTCGATACAGAGTAAATATTGGATCAGTAACACGTTACAATTACCAAATTCCAAACTGTAGGCTAAATATTTGGCATACTTCTTCCATGTACGTTTGGCTTATAAAATAGTCTGCTCATTGCTGAGGAATTCACAAAGGCCCACAGACAAGAACAGACTACCCAGTGCAATCTGTGCCTTCTGAAGAATCAGCACTTGCAAAGACAAGGCTTTAGCTTGTTAACATCGTTAGAGAGAGAGGTGTGAGCTATTGGCTGCTGGCAGACAGACAAAGATCAATGTGTTGTGTCCCAAACCACTTCATAATAGTAATTAATGAGTCCCTTTAAACTTGACGGGGAGCGGCACGGCGACCCCCAGGCTGTTTAAAGTTCTTGAGAAAGGGGGTGCTTTTGTTCCCTCTTTTTCTGATACTTTAACTCTTGTGGGAGGCAGAGGGGGGAGGGAGGGAGCGCGCTGGCCCGAGACGTCATTCTTTAAGGGAGTTAACTCTGGATGTGGAGTGGACTTCCCCAAACTTCAACTTATTATTGAAGTATCCCACAGTGGAGTGGAGCAATGCGCGCTGGGTATACGTGAACGCTTTTACGCACGAGAATAACAAAGTAGGTTAGTGTTTATAGTTAGACATATTTAAGTTATTTGAGTAGGAGTATGACTTACAGACATGGAGAGATGGACGGCTGGCGTTGCTGGGCACTTTTCACTTTGCTTTTCAACTTGGAGCTGTCTTACGGCTCGCCATCGTCCTATGACCTCTTCCAGGGAAACGCATACACTGGAGCCGTGCACAGACACAGAAACAGGTAAGAATATACCCTTACATTTGTGCTAGTCATCTGGTATTAATTAGCATTTCAGCTTTTGCACTCTATGGCGCGTAATTCTTGTGCAGCTGCCCCGTTAAAATCAACAATCCCAAAGTTTTTGCGCACCAAAATAACCAACATGTTTACATTGTTCTGGTTTGTTTATCGTGCAGTGGTTTACGTTATCGGTCTAGTGTTTAATTTTAACCCCTTGAAGTGATAAGATGCAGATAAATGCAGGAATGCGCGATTAGTTCAATTTTACATCAGATAATCTTGCATTTCCAGTCGTTATGTTAAATTGGTGAAGAGAACACGCGTTGTTGGATTGCGTAAAACCACAACATTGACCCCCCCCAAAGTTGAGAAACTGCAGAAGTACGTTGAGTTTCTTTTATAATTCCTTCCTAATCCTTAAAACATCCTGTTCCTCAGAAACTGGTGCGCCTATGTGGTTCAGAAAAACGTGAGCTGCGCCGTGCAAAGTGGCGTGGAAACGTACCAAGAGCCCGCGATGCCCCCGTGCCCAGCCTATCGCCCCGAGTGCCAGCCGCAAGTCACGTGAGTATCCCACGGAGAGGAGGAGGAGGGAGGGGAGGTGAAGAGGGCATCGGAGGAGGAAGGATGGGAGAGATTCGGTGTTCCTCTGACAGTCAAAGCTAAAATAACAAAAAGAGAATGGTATATGTGTTAGGAGAAAAGTCAAAATTGCCAAAATCAACAATACTTTTGTATATAATGGGTTAGTCAGTGTGCCAGTAAAAGCAATTGAAAGGCTTAAATGATTTACTGTCAGACACAAATACTTCTCATATACTTCATGGGAGTGTTGAGACGGATGGAGATTGAACCCCAAACCTTACCAAAAAAAAGCAAAACAAAACAAAAAAACTAGAGTAAACCATATTTTTAGGCCTGAAGCTACAACATATGTCCATCCCAGCACAAAGCCTGGATGATTGAGAGTGGGTGATGTTTGCTAGGGCATCAGGATGACTTTTAAACTACTATACTACTGCAAACATGTCAAAAACATAACTTATGGTGACCCCAAAAGCAGGAAAAGTTGGCTATATTCTGTAACAAATGTTCCAAGGGCCAGTCCAGTATTCAACATTCAAAATGCCAAGAATGAAAAACACTAGACATGCATTATTTTTCATAATTTGGCTTACATTTTGGAAATCCAACTCCTGGTGAAAAAACAAAATACCTGTTGTGACTCATTTTTCTGGGTAAGTTATATGCAAATGAGTGCACGTATCTTGGCAGACCACAGTTTTGTGTAAAAAATCTACAGCTGACAAAAAAATGCCCTACAAGACATTAATTCAGAAGGAAGTACTCATTGGGTTTTAGTGCTGTAGTTACAATGTGTTGAATACAAGCTTGGGACCACACAAGAGACCCCCATTGTTTTGGGTTGGGGTCGAGTGAATGAGTTACTGCAAATGACACATATACGTGAATGGGAAAGTACACTGGTTTTGTTTCACCTTTATTGCCATATTGTACAGTGGGGGGTTGTGAATTTGAAGTAGGAGTTGCAGTACAAACCGCAGTATTTAAAGGACAGTAGTACATGTAATAGTAGCAGTAATAGTTAAACCATCTACATCTACAGTGGAATTTTGTGTTCACTTCAAAATAATCCTCTTTAGAGAGTTTATACTGTAACGTTTTTACAGAATTCAATTAAAAAAAAGACATAGTTCATAAAATTATTCTGGCTGTCATCTTGGGGAAATGTATGACCAATTTTAGCCTGGCTGCTGAATAAGCTGAGCTGAAATTTAGTGCTTTATATAATTAATATTCAAGGTTTCGTATTCATTCATGTGCCCTAAAAAGGAAAGATATTTGGAGGGAGAGGAACTGTGTGTTCATGGTCACCGTAAACAATGTCCAATTACATTTTAGCCAAGCCAGCGCTGGACAGGATGAGGGGCATAACTCAAACTAGCCATGTATGTCCAGAATACTTAGGATTTTCAAACTGTGGTGTATGTACTTATACTACCTGGATAAAAGCTCAATTTAATCATGTTTTGGTCTTGGATTTTTATTAAATCCAGTCCTGGTTAGGCACCTTTTGAGTCTGATGTTCATCCTTTGATATAGACCAGTCTTGGCCTTGATTCTTAGTTCTTGTTTGTGCTTAGACCAGTTTAGTCGAACTGTCATAGTTTGAGTTTGTGGTTTTGTCCTGTCATAGCTTTAATTTTGGGAAGAGTGTTTTCAAATGGTTACAACACTTGTCCATCAACCCTTAGCTTGAAGACTCAAACTTCTCTTGGACCGGTACTGTTGTTGTGTCCTTAGGCAAGATACTTCACCTACATTGCTTAGTATGAATGTGGTGTGTGAGTGATTGGTGTTGGTCAGAAGGGCGGATGGCACAGTTTGGCAGCCTCGCTTTTGTCAGCCAACCCCAGAGCAGTTGTGCCAAAGTAACTAGTTTGCCACCACTGAGACTTTGAGACTATTATTATTTGGTTATTACATGGTTATCCCAGTGGACTTCTGTTTTAGTCTTTGTTTAGTCTATTTGGACCAGTTTACTTCTGATGTAGCTCTACTTTATTTCAGTAAAGATAACTGCATTTTAAAACCTGGGCTGTTCAGTAAAAATACATTATCGGACAGTGTTCCCATATTTCTCTCTTTTTACTATGCAGGCTTTAGTTTCTTTGGATCTGGTTCAACTCCAGCCAAATGATAAATCCTGTACAAGTCTCATTTGAGTTTAACTTACTGCAGATATGCGGCTTATGGGTCGTGCACTACGTTTAATTGATGACCATTTTCACTTTTACTGCCTCACTGCTTATTGCACATAAGAATAATAAACTATGCTCCGCCTGTTAAGAAATTTGGAAACCTAATCTAAAGGAATTTCAAGCCGTAACCAGAAGCTCGCCTCCCCTCTGTCTTTGTCCTGATGAACAGTACTGCACACTATATCATTTAGATGATTAAAAGGCTTTTCAATTGAATACTTACTGCTTATAATATATTAAAGTATGGCAAAATAAACCACATACTATTGGTCCAGATAGGATCTATAATCAAAAACATACTCATAAACCATTCCAATACTGTAATGAGTGTCTGTTGTAGTGATTTGATTAGTAACAACAACTATAGTTTATCTGACACACATGTCTCTTATTGAATTACTTTTTCCAGTCTTGATTAATGAAGCAAGTTATGTGATTTCTAATTGAGGTTAAACGTATTTTCTAGATAATGTTCAACTTCCTGATATTTGGTCCTGTATGATCTTGGTTCAGTCCTTTTATAGACTTAATTTGGTTCTATTCTAGTTCTTGTTTAGTCCTGGTTTAGTCCAAGTTTGTCTACATTTTGTGCGTGTGAAATCAGCCAAAAACACTTTAAAATGACTTGTTTCGCAGTGACCTTATAAACAATAGCAGGTTTAGTATCTTTGCCTCACTCTCACAATTTTACAAAAATTCCTGAGCCTGGAACAAAAAGGTTATTTATTTCTCTTTTTTTTCCTCTTTGTGAAAAATGTCAAACCATATTTTGCCAACAAATAAACAAACCTGAAAACAAAACTGCTAAGTGCAAAAATCTTAGCATTCTTGGACAACATTTTTTATTTGTGGTAATATACTTTTATAGTGCCTGTTTTGTCACACACGGTTAGACGTAGAAGAATAATGAATACTTTTTATGACACAGGAAAAAGTTGCCAAACAATACATCTGTCTCTGCTTCCCATGAGGTAACTGGTATTTGATGAGTAACAACTATTGGGAATATGACAGTTGACAAGAAATGTTTAGTATATGTAATAAATTCCTCTTCTAAGCATACACTAAATCATATATGACACATTATTACTTGTCATTCTATTATTTACTTTTCACTCAAGTCCCAATACAAGTTGATCCATAACATTTTGAAGTTTTTCCTGAGTTGGAAGCAATTAAAATACCTAGTAGTCATTTGGTGAGTAAGAGCTGTCAGGAAGCGTG
This sequence comes from Periophthalmus magnuspinnatus, assembly GCF_009829125.3. Classification (NCBI taxonomy): domain Eukaryota; kingdom Metazoa; phylum Chordata; class Actinopteri; order Gobiiformes; family Gobiidae; genus Periophthalmus; species Periophthalmus magnuspinnatus. The sequence continues at coordinate 20,135,676 of NC_047142.1, forward strand.
TACGTGTAAGTTGTTGTGTTGCGTACAGTTATAATTTCTAAGTTGGATAAACCGCGCGTTTGAGAATGGCGTGTGGTATGCGTGGTGACGGATTCGGTCGGTGAGCTGTGGGAGTGATTCCTGGAAAGTCCGGGGTCACCAGAGGAGCAAGGATTTCTGCACCAAAGCAAAACTGGCATCAGGACTCCAGACAGTTTCACTTTTCACATTTACAGTAGTGTTCTTTTTATGATTGGTGCGAAGAGAACGTTCAGAAAAGTGTAGAGTTACTAAAACCTGGAGTGTGTAGAGCTTTTCTATGCTGCTGTTGCTTCTATCTGTTGTGCCCAGATTGGATTGGCAATATTGATTCGATATTTTTGGCAGGATCCCGAAAACGATATTCAGATGAAGCCAATCACAAAAATATGAAATGACCCACAAAAGTGCAAAAATATCACTTCATAGCCTTATTTAGAGGTTAACGACAATGTTTTCTTTTTTTTCCCATTTTTAATCAGCTCGTTTTTACTATAAACTGATGAAGAGTACGCCACCTGCTCTTCTTCACTGAGACATTATCACATTTCCTCGATTGTCCCACAGCATCCCATTAATCAGAGGTGACTTTATTGCCAAAAACATCAAATACACGCGTTATTTCAGTGAGCTGGCTCCCCTTTCCACAGATCTAACCGCTGATTGACTGCTGGCTGGTGGCACCATTTGTTGTAAATGCCATACTGTGGAACATTCAAGTATAAGGTAGAAGTATATATTTATTGAGACAAGTAGATGGCAGACCCCCTACACCATTCTTTTGGTCTGACTTAGTTCATTATTGTTTCATTTTTTTTATCTCAAGGGTGTGTCAAGGATATCAAAGTTTAGTTCAGATTACTCATTGTTTTTCCCCTGGCTTTTTCTCTGTCTTTTTGCAGCTTTTCATTACAAAGAAAATGTAATAAGTTAACATAATTTTTGTTATTTGCTTATGATATGGTATAGAACATCCAAGTTGCTGATTAATTCCCCACGGTCCTGACAGCGCTTGACGCTTTTGTGATTGTTGAGCCATTGCTGTGTGCTATCAGAATGAGATGTGCGTAGTTTCATTCCTCCAGTTTCCAGATGTTTTTCTTGACATCAGTGGTCTACAGGGAAGTGAGGTCATCTATTGTTTCTGTGGGAGCTGAGTGCCTCGGTCTGAAAGATTAGAAGTTTTTCTAGCTGCGGGGAAAAGTAAAGACGCTTACAAATGTATTTCATCATATAGATCCACAACGGTATGTCTTTCTTTGGACGGTTTTAGACAACAACAAAATAGTGAACCGCTTGATTTTATTGTGTATAAAAGTTAAAGTGATGCAGTCTAACACTCTGACTTTTTTCTATACTTATTTGCAAGTCAAGATAGTGTTTTTGTGGTGCTAAAAAGTCAAACTCGATAGCAATACTTAAAAGCTTGAGACTCAGTACCAATTTGTATACACAATCATAGTAGAAAACAAAGAAGACAACACCCAAAGCTTGTCCAACAGATACCAAGACCCTATAAAAATACATACATAACTAAATAAATCCTTCTTTTTGTTTATTACTTACAGATACATAACACGTTTCCGGCCGACTTACAAGATCGCCTTCAAAAGAGTGACGGATCTGGAGTGGAGATGTTGCCCGGGTTTCACAGGTCTAGACTGTAAAGACATGAAGCCAGTGACCAATCAACCAACTCACCAGGGAACAGACGCTTTTATACCACAAAATCCAGCATACCCCAGGCACACACAGAGTAAGACCATTTAATACATTTTTATTTGTTCATAAATCAGTTATTCTGCCAGTTTCCCCCAAAAAGTCTTTGTACTTCTATCTATCCTATATGTCGTAAGTGGAAAGACATACTATTTAAATTAGGATAACGAGGTTTCTTTGCATGACTTGAATTGTAATTATCAGCTTACAGACAGATGTTTTGATAGTCTGCAACTTTTCTTGCGGTCTTTTCCTAATCTTGTTCCAAATGTAGGTAATCTCTGCCAAACTGTTTCACAATTCTGTGCAAGTTTACTTCGATTCATCTGCTTCTTATATCCTAAAAAACTATACCACAGCATTTAGGAGCGAAGCAGCTTGTTCTTCCTTAAATTAAAAGGGGGACACTTTTGGTGGATACAATCTTACCTCGCAACACAGTCACAGCTGATCAAATTACAAAATGTGATAATTATCCTTATTATTATTAAAAATCTCACCTAAGCTCTTGTGTGATTCCAGGGACAGAGCGCAGGGAGACAGGGCAGCAGGAGACGAGACACGGCGGCCCAGATAAGGTGCGTCATTTGGAGGACGAGGTTCAGCGCTTGTCCCAAACCGTCCTGGATCTTCAGTCCACTCTGACAGGACTGACCAACAATCTCAAAACTAACCTGGAAGACGACACCAAAAAGATGCTAGTAACATTATTCAACAACATGCGTCCACCTGAAAACTCCACTACACCGACGCAAGAGGAGAGTCCTGCGGTTTTGGATGGACATCAGACCAACAGAGGAGGAGTGGTCGGGGATAAGGCGATAGAGAAGATAGTCGCCAGGCTGGATGACATGAACAACGCATTAAAAAGCAAAGACGAAGCATTGGAAGATTTAAAAGGAACGGTGTCAAGTCATGAGGGGCAACTTCGTGTTCTTATGGATGCATCCCAAGCCCAAACGCCAGCCATACCTGAAATAGATGTCGTCCAAACGTATATCGATGGAAAACTCGACAAACTCAAGAAAGAGTTGAACCAAAACATGCAAGAACAGTTGGTGAAGCTTCAAGTTTCGTGTTACGACAAGATCCAAACTGTGCAGAAGACTTGCGACGACCAAGCTACGACTTTATCCAGGCTTGTAGAAGTTAAAGAGACTGATCTTAGGAAGGAGATACGGGCGTTGCGTTTGGAGTTGGCGGCGAACGACGGACCCGTAAGAACACAAAGGCAGACAGATGGAACGAAAGACGAGAATAATGACCATAAAGAATTGTGGCGGGAGATTGATCGCATAGCAGAGGCTCACCGAATATTAAATGTACGTATTGACAATGAACTGGCACACCTGTCCAGCCAAGAGGGGAACGGTGATTTTAACAATTTGATCGAAGAGCTGGAAGCAAGAGTCAACATCTCAGAACAAAACACTGAAACGCATTGCTTTTACATTGAGGAAAAGTTGACGCAAACCATCACGGAAGAAGCTACCGCCATTCGACAGTTAATAGACGAACGTTTGAACAATATGGAGGATGAGTTTACGAACATGCTAGTAGAGATTAGCAACAAATCATTCACAGGCAGGTTTGGTGATTCTATGGACGGGATCAACACACAAGTCAACAACAACAAGTTACTGATTCAAACTTTGGATGACAAGATCAATGCAGTTGGGGAGATTTGCACTTCGGGATGCGTGGGTTCTGGGGATGATGAAAGTGTAATCTCCTCCTCGGCAGCGCCCCCTATTGGTTTCACACGCTTTATGAAGGATCTAAAGCGCTATAGCAATGAATTGGATACCCTAAGCAACAAGGTAGATGTCAACACGGAGCGATTCAAAGATCTCGTAGGGATAGTTGAAAGGCAGCAATCTGGCAGTGAGAGACACAACACGATGGTGGTGGACGTCCAAAAAGGACTTGTTAACCTGCAGGATAATGTAATGAATTTAGCTAGGGTTGTTACTGGCTTAAATGATAAAATTAACAAAAATAACCAGGATATGCATGCATTAAATTCGACCTGCTGTCATTTGGATCAGAGAAGTATCACAAGGCAAAACTATGACGCAACTCCTGTCACTGGACAAGTTGACCAGCCTGAGAATAAACAAGATGCATTAACTAATCAGGTAAACTGCAGTCTCGACCAATGCGAAAAGATCAACCAGAAAGTTATAGATAATCTTTCAGCAGTCAATAATCGTGTGTCAGCTTTGGAAAACATGTGTGGAAGATTAGATGGGCTTTCAGAAAATATCCAAAATGTAAAGGCGAGATTGGAGAAAACCATCACCGGACTAAAAGACATGTTGAAGAATAATGGAAGTCATGGGGCAAATTTAACAGAAATGCAGAGAGCGATACAAAGCCTCCAAACACAGTTGTCTTCACTGGCCAAACACGTGTCAAAGGACATCGCCGCTAGGGAGCCAGGTAAGAATGCATTTTGATTGATCGCGTACTGTTATCTATGAAGTTGTCTATTTGGTGTTGCGGTTTTTATCGCCTTCTAAGCAATAAACCCCAATCAAATCAATAGTGAATAGTACACCCTTTAGGAGATTTTCAGGAAAAGTCGCTGATGGGTCAGTTGTTGGTTTGGACCTAGATCTCTGTCTGGATTTTTTACAAAATGAGATAGGTCAAGTTTTACCCCTTACTGGATTTACACTACATACACAGTTCACTTAAAGGATCTGCTTTTCCTGGAATGTCCCCAAGTATAGCATTAAACATTTATTATATGGAGACAAGTACAGGTGCCTAAGTTACAGGCCAGCTCAGTGGAGAGGTGGTCCTGCTCGCAGTAATAAAGCATGTTTTTCAGATATTTTTTTGAAAAATATAAACACCTGTAATGGAACAAACACAAGATTGACAAGTTTAATTCCAAAACTGAACCAGAAAAGTTTCACAGTACCCTTTAAGGTGGACATTTATAACACCACTTTTAACTATATTTCTCTTACTCCAGCTAGTAGTGCGTCGAGATACTTGGAAAGGATCCTGATTAAATTCCTATACCACACATTCTCAGCATTTTATGATGTATAAATTGGTTTAACTATTCAGCCTAAAATCAGAATATTAATTTAAACTTGTTAATTTGATTTTAGTCGTAAAATAATTTAGAAAAATCACTTTCTAAAAGATGGCTCACAATGAAATAGGACAGAACCGCAGTCAGCCAGTTCACAACCACTGCCCCACCATATTCCTATCTTAGCTGTTTACATCATCCACCAAAATAACAGACAAGACCTATAGGAATTTCCTGTTCATTCCTGGTTTGGAGTCACATTTTTGTCCGATTTAGTTTTCGCACAGTGCCTTTCTTGTCCGGAGACGTGGTCAGATTGTTTTTCTTGAAATCTACCCGATGTTTTGAGCTGGACTCTCCACAGTGAGTAGCTCTCTGTCGAATTGTACAAAGAGATGAAAACAACCTGTGTGTACCCGCACTGACAGGCTTTGGTGAGAGCAGACAGCTGAGACAGGACGCACATCTAAAGCATCAGAAATCACACGCTGAATAAAACAGCAACCAACCAATGTGTCCTCCTCTGTAGTTTGAACATGTTAGAGTTCAAGGGATGGCTTTGTAGGTCTATATTCTCCTTGACTTTTGATTCTGTAAAACAACATGCAATTCATCACGTCTTGTTTGTATAGTGGAAGTTTTTTGTTTTTTTATGTATTTGAGGAAATTATGTACTGAAATTGTCATAAAAAACAAATTAAAGTGAATGTAAAGCAGGTAAATGAAAAACAGTCCTATGTTGCAATGGTAATGAATGTGGTTAAACTTTATAATTTGTTACATGCAGTACTTAGAAAGGCTAGATATTATTTTGTGACAATACCTTTAACTTACAGGTGCACTATATAACTTGTATACACAATCATAGTGCCCCCTACCTGCCCGTTTCAATGGAGGTGCTATAGCTTTGCCTGAATTTGCTTATTGTGTGATATTAATCTTCTCTAGTTCCATGGAGTCAAGCAGGTTGATGCCATTACACCAAAGAGATCTGTATAGAGGCGACCCCAGACAGATTAAGAATTTATTTTTGGATAAGAAAAACACCTGTAATTGAATGAATATGTTTTAACACTCCAGACAAAGCACCAAAATCCATGGAGACAAGCAGGTGGTGGACCTACAGTTACACACTGCACCTTTAAAGACAAATAAGAGATTCTATTCGAGTCGCACAACACATATTATTTACTGTCACAGGTTGAATATGCCAACGCACCGCCTGTTGAACCTGTTGTGTGCAGCAGTGACAGCTAAGTTCACAATAAAAAACAAAATACTGAGCTGTTAAATGTTAGAGAGAGGACAAAATACCCCATTAGTGCACCCCAGTGACAGGCCGATGGCATGTCTCCACACCATTATAAGTCACTCTGAGAAATGTGGAAAGTTGTGCTGCCTTATACTTTATTTTAAATTGGTAAATCAGTGTCTGTTGAAATGCGTTTGCTATTGTTTTATTCAGGTTGAAGTAGGCTCTTTGCGTCTGAGCTAAGTAAACAAATGCCAGAAGCTATAACTTTGCAACAGCAAATTGGGTCCTTAGACAGTCTGGATGAGGGTTTTTAGTGAAATGAATGGTAAACACATTATAAATTAAATATAATGGCTCACAGCTGAGATAATTGTTTACCCATTTTATGTCGCTTTTAAGAACATCAAGTTTAATTTACCCTCACCGTTGTGAAAGTATTGTCTTAACGGCAGTTTTAGGAACACTATTTTCTAGTTTGGTGAAAGTTATAATTGTTGTGTAATTGCAGCTATTCTTCTTGTTATTCACTCATTCATTATGTATGAATGAATTACAGTTTTCAGTAATTGTTTACATTGGTTTCCCGGGTGTCTCTCGGGCTCTAAATAAGTATTGAGTAGGCTTTTGCCCTACAGATTTGAACTGTATCTATAAATGCCTGTCTATCCTAGTTTAGTCCTGGTTTAGTCCTGGTTTAGTCCTGGTTTAGTCCTGGTTTAGTCCTGGTTTAGTCCTGGTTTAGTCCTGGTTTAGTCCTGGTTTAGTCCTGGTTTAGTCCTGGACACATCTGCAGCCTGGCTGTCCATGGGAGAGGATCTCTCCTTCACTGTGGTTCTCCTTAAGGTTTCTCTTTTTCCCACAGTTTTTCCTGGCAGGGGGGGGGGGGGTCTAAGGGGTCTAAGGACAGGGGATGTTCTGGGAGGGACAGTTGTACATTTGCTTGTTTTCTAATGAATGTTGGTTAATCTGCTTGTCTGTAATTGACCAGTGTCTGCTTCACTGTTGTTTATTTTGTTCATGTATTTATTTGGAAAAGAACAGCACATATGAATGAATATTTAATAATTTAAATATGAAAAGATTACAGTTATCATGGCTAATTTGCACCTGCAGTCCCTCGGCAGGTTGATGTCAAATAGTCTACAGGACAGAGAAAAGAACAGCAACAATCACACAACAGCAATTGCCATATTTGTACCAAGTCCCTCTCTACTTCTCACCCAATGTCTCCCTTTTGATGGAGTGCTGAGTGTCCTTGCTGTCTTGTCAGGGTCTGATTCTCAGAGGGCCAAAGCTCAAGGGCACAAGATCTTCTTTGTGATTCGCTCTGAGCTATGAAAAATGACCATAAGGGCATCCTATGTCAAACACATATGCAAACCACTAATTCACTGTCACAACCCTGAGGTCACCAGAAAGAGAGTTAATAAGTACACCCATTAATCAAAAATAGTTCTGCCCCCTAGCATCATGGTTGTTATAATTAATGTACAAAATCAACAAGTACAACAGTCCAATCTTTTGTAGTTTTCTCAAGCCCCTGAAGAAGAAAGACTTTGTGGTTTATGTCAGTTGGGAGAAGTGGAAAGTGAAGCTCATTTTTTGTTGTGTTGTCCATTTTATGATAAATTTAGAAATCCTTTATTTTATGAAATGTTCACCCAATGCCCTGATATGTTCTGGTGTAGTGACGACAACAAGATGAAATGGTTGTTTAATTCTAATGTGTATAAGTTAGCTTCTTTTCTTTGTAAAGCCTGGAAGAAGCGGCCGATGAGTTTGTTTAAATGAGAGTATTTGTGTTTGTAGCAGGCGTCTGGCAACTGGCCTATTGTATTTCGTTAATGGCGTCTTATAAGGCCAGACACAATAATAAAATCAAATCAATATAGTCGGGTAGAGAAAAGTTTCAGTTTAGCTTCACTTTATAGGAAAAAAGTATAACATAAATTAATTAAAGAGTTTTGTTAGTCTCCGTGTTAACTAATATGTCATTGTCAGCACGTTCAACCATGTAACACTGGAGAGAAGACTGAAATAAGAACTGCAAAACTAATACATGAATCCTTTGCATCTCATGAACAAAATGTTGATCAAGTTTCCATTAGCGTTTTGATAAAATCTTGCAGCCCTGAGCCCTAATATGGCATATGCTCCTTACATTGTCTATAAAACAATACTATGGCTACTGTTAAGTTTCTAATACAATGCCATATAATATAACGTAACCCTCTAAGCTCAACGACAGCTCACAGATATTCACATAGTTACAAAATCCCTGTGAAACTGTCCCTAAAGCTACTTATAACTCTCACAACGTAAAGAGCTGCCTCCTTAAATTTCATCCATACGAGTTTATTATGCCCGATTAGCATCTGTGCAAACACAAACCTCTTCCTGAAGATAATCCCCCAGAATGCAATGTGCCTGGTAGGTTTCTATGGTAGCGGGGAGGGCAGGATCGGATACCTCGAACGGCCACGGGGTATTTCCCAAAGTGGGCGGAGACGAGTTCAGTCCCTGGCCTCATGATCGGTGTCATTCAATCTGTCTGAGCTCTGCTGTCTGCTGAGGCCCACAGCAGACACTTCCTGCAATGTCCGAGATTAATGTTGATCTAAAAATTCCTCTTTTTTACACCACAAATGGGAAAGGTATTGAAAGATGAGCAAAGAGGATATGACCAAAATGCAATGTTGTTATCAAGTCTTACAAAACAAGCAATCAATAACTTTAGCATCCCCAAAGACACATAGTAGACATAAACAACACCTGCAAAATGAAAAGAGACATGGTATTTGAGTAACATTTGTCTTGTCCCAGTACGGATATACTGGCTTTTGAGGTCAAAATAAGTCTGTTGTGTACTGTCTGCATCTAATTATGAAATGTTTTATTGTCTGATGATCAGTTAGTGCATGTTAACATACTAGTAGTCATTAGCTTTACCATCAAAGCCAAAACTCCATGCTGGTCTCTGAGAATTGTGGAAAAAAATTAGGATGCTTGGAATGCAGGTACAGCGTCTTCAATAGAGTATTCGCTTGTACCTATAAAAATATTTGGACGTACTTGGGCTTGGATACAGGCATGAACTGTTTATTTACATCCGAGTGTGTGGCCTTGTGGAACCACTTTGGTGATTTATTTTTCCTGTTTTATGCCTCATTGCTGCAGCCTATAACCTGCCCCCCAATCTTTCCTACTCCCTTTATGATCATGTTGAGTTGTGAGTTCTCCCTCTTCTCTCACCGTGACATAGCTTTTTCACTCCGCAACCACAAAAACCCCAAACCTTGAAACCGTTGTACTGCCTATACGCGTTCTCCCCCCTCCCCTTTACTGTCCCTCCTATACTTTTGCACACATACCAACCTCTAGAGATTCCCATTGAGTGACCTCAGTCTAAAGACTTTGGTCTGGTCTTCATTAAGTCCCTGAGTCACTGCTGGAGAGGCCCGGAGTGCTCCACAGCCCACACCCCGATCCAGATGGAAGCTCTGCCCCAGATGTGATGTCATAGCTGGGCCCCCCGACGCTGGTCACCTCCCTGTTCTCCGCTCATATTTGGGCCTTGGACCAAGACAATGTATGTGATAGCGGAGAGAGGAAGGGGAGGACGATTTCTAAAATACAGAGCACAAAGGCATTTTTAAATTTGTTGCCAAATTCTGTGGGTCTGTTATTGCAAAATGTTGATATTCGATCCCATTACCTTACATGGAACAATGCAACAGAGTCCTGGCATGCATTAAAACACTCAATAGTGGGGGGCAGCGGGGAAGTTTGTACTGGCTTTTACAGCTTTTAAAAACGGTGAAGTCCATATGAGGTAAACATGTGATATGTAATAAATATCTTGCATTCTGGACAACAACCCATTGACCTTTGCAGAGTGTAGGGTATTACAGGACCGCACAATGTGTCAAAATCAAATCAAAAGCATACATTTTAGTTCAATATAATCGCAAAGACAAGCAGTTATTTAGATGACTGAATGTCCTCTGCAACAAAATATCCAGTTTTTGTGGAAAAAACCTTGTACCTGTAGTTCAGTCTTCTGCAAACAGTCTGAAATACACGGATTCTTGGATGAGTTTATCAGTTCAGATGTCAGTTTTCTCTCAAATGTTAATACTCCCGGTGTTACAATAAAGTAGAAAACGTTTTTAGCACACAATATTGCATCTGTATTCCTCACTTTCAAAATTGCATCTTTATGACATAATCTGGGGACTCTTAGCTCACAATTAGCTTACTGTATTCTCTGACAGTTCAGTGATTAGTCATGGGACAGTGAAATTGTGAAAAGGGGGTGGCTGTGGAAGAACTTTTCAATCTCTTTCCATCAGTTGCATTGGTGTTGCAGACATATTTATTTAATTACATCAACAAGTGGTTTGAAAAATATGAGCAAACTAGTTGTCATCTCTTGGTCTTCTCAGTGACAAAAGTGAAGAAATGTTTTGTCTTTTCAGTGAACTCTGATTCAGCTGATTAGTTTTTTTTGTGATTGGCTGCAAGTCACAAAAACAGTTCAATGGGGGATCATAGGTAAAAGATTAAAACGCTGGTAATACAATATGTAATAAACTATTTATTAACTGTAAATTAAGTGTTTGATCATGCTTCATTAAAGGTAAACTATGTAACTTCTGTAAAATGGTCTGTCACCTGTTTGTCTGCGTAGAGATCTTATTGCGTTCCTTATAATGTTCCACAGTATGCCATTAAACTCATCAATCTCCATGGAGACAAGGAGGTGAAGCACATTAAGTATGCACGTTTTCCAAGCAATAAAAACACCTGCAATTTAATGAGTAAATGCAAGATAGATAAGTTTAATGCCATACTATGAAATATTCTTGGCAAGGCATCTCCATGGAGACGAGGAATCGCCACAGAACCCACATCAGAAAAGTTACATAGTGCATCTTTAAGGCTAAATAAGGTGGAGTTATTATAAAGTAGTACCAAGAAGTTTCAGCTTCCTGTTGTGTCCAATATTTGAGGACTTTTTCCTATTAAAAAGACATAATATTTTGTTTCAAATTGTTCGCTGTGCCAACCATCTTAGATTCTCATCATTCTGAAACCCATGGACAGGAATAAAATGAGCCGGTAAAAGAAAACGCTTCTTTCTGTCTTTGTTATATTAAATGCACTGATTTAACCTAGGAGTTTTAAGCCAAAAGATCTTTGCAAGACCAAACTTTGAAAACCTATTCTTTTCTCCAACTTTAAAAAACATTATAAAACTCTACTCTTGAATTTCTCCGAACAATTTCTTCTATCTATTCTCCAGACAGTCATATGCAAACCCTGAGGACGCACTGAACAGAAGAATTTTTGTAATAATACACGACACAAGAATAGCTGTTCCTTTACTCAACGTGACTTCTGCGTTAAATGGAAGAGTGTGACTTGGTTTTGCGCTGCGTTGTTGGCACTGTTTTACCAACAACAGCTGCAGCAGAGGACTGGGTGTTTTGGCCTTCATCCTTATTTAGTATTTGTGCCAGTGGGGAGTTGTGCGGTTGCATCGTTTAAAAGTTTAAGACAGTTGAATCAAAGTGAAAGGGGAAATTGGGGAAAATTGTTTAGCTGTGTCTTTAGATCCACAAATCTACGCTAGCATTACACGTTTTTTGATTAATTATTCACAAGGCAACTGATGGAATACTTTACACTTTTTTGCAATAATGGATTTTGTGGAATAATTCTACATACTCAATCAATAGTGGAGTTCCTTGGTATTTCGGTACAGCTTTTGGCAGAGTCACTTCCTATTGACTTATAATGCCTTTTCCATACTGACGCATTGGCTCCTATATTGAGTTAAAAACGCTTCGGATATAATATTGGTCCTTTTTTCACAATAGAAAAGCTGGTAATAATTTGACAGTATATTTTTTCACATCAGGTTAAAATTAGGGTTAGGTTTAGGAACAAATAATTGGTTTAAGGTCTGGGGAAAAATGCCATCTTTCGCCAGTTGAGTGGAGTCCGTGGCCTTCGAAATTACCGTAACAGGCGTCCTCTACCTGCTCGTCGCCACGGAAATGTTATGTCTTGCCTGGAATGTCCCATAGTATAATGCAGCTTTAAGATACTACGCGAAAGACCGAAGAAAACGTGCACAAGTAGTTAAAAACATGAACACAGGACACGCAAATAATTGTTTTGGCTGAGCAGGACACGTACAAGATGGACGTTTTCTACAAGGTTCACAGTGTACGGGCCTAAGGCAAGGGTTTTTTAATAATGATTCTTGTTTAATATATGTTTTATATATGACTACATAAAACAAGCTGCCTTGCCTTGAGCATTGCATCCTGTTCATTTACTTCCTGTTAATATCCTTATACAACCACTGCTATATTAATCCATGCGCTATCTTATTTCAAAATAGCCTGAGTGTATTTTTAGGCACGTCCAAAAATATATTAAAGTTTATTATGATGATTTGCTGTGTATCACTTCTGCGGCTGGTGAATAGCTTCTTTCTTTCTGTTATTATTTTAGCCTTTATGTGTCCCCGCTGTACGGACATCGCAGGACTTTCCCGTTCTCCTCAGCGAGCTATAAAAAGACCTATGGGTAAAGTAGATAGATGCTTTGATTTCATGGATCAATGCTCTACAATTGATCACGTTTGCTTTGTATCTGTGAAGCGTCTGGGGAGATTAACCATCCACCGTCATGAGGGCGCGTACTCACAACCGCAAAACATGAAAGGCGTTTTGATGTTGGTCAGAGTGAGACAGAAAGCCACACACACTGAAAATATTTAGGCTGATTTCGTGAAATATTTGAAGTTAAAGGGCACATTTTTGAAGTTAAAGAGCAATTTTTTTGAAGTTAAAGAGCACATTTTTGAAGTTAAAGAGCAATTTTTTGAAGTTAAAGAGCAATTTTTTTAAGTTAAAGGGCACATTTTTGAAGTTAAAGGGCAATTTTTTTAAGTTAAAGGGAATTTTTTTAAGTTAAAGGGCAATTTTTTTTTAAGTTAAAGGGCACATTTTTTAAGCGCACATTTTTTAAGCGCACATTTTTTAAGCTAAAGAGCAATTTTTTGAAGTAAAAGGGCACATTTTTGAAGTTAAAGAGCAATTTTTTTTAAGTTAAAGGGCACATTTTTGAAGTTAAAGGGCATTTTTTTTAAGTTAAAGAGCAATTTTTTTTTATTTAAAGGGCAATTTCCATGATTATATTGAAGATTTTACAAGTTTTCGCAATTATAACAATTTTGGTGACATACAGGTACATACATAATTCTAGTTCTGTACCTAGCAACCACAATGTTAACAAGGGCCAAAACGTGTCAAATTTACAAAATATAGTTATGATTAGATCCAATAAAAACACCTTTATCTTGTTAAATGAAGGAACTGTCAGAAAAATGCCTTTGTTTCTTCAACTTTTTTCCCACAGACTGCCTCTTAACTGATGTACACGTATCATAATATTTACCACAGGTACTACCGCACCAAACCAAGTAATTAGGAAACCATGAAAACCTGTTATGCACAACATTAAGTTTTCTTCTCACGAGAAAGAAGCAAAACACCATATGGAAGTCTTCACAGGACACAAAGGCAGTCCTGAAGGTGTACCACAGGGCTCGGTACTCGCCCATCAAAAATAGCAGAACAGGAAAATGGGGTGGTGGGACAGAGGAGAGAGCAGAGGGAATGAAACATGTATGTCACGAATTGAGGCGTGTTTTTATTGTGTGTGCGTGTAGCCACCGCACCTCTCCCCCCTGCCCCTTTGACACCATTTTTCCATCGCACGGCCGGTCTGTCTGCTGCAATATGCCCTGATGGGTTTCAACACCAAACGCTGCGAGATCAAGAACGACCCCCACCCCATTTCAATCTGGTTCATAGAAACAATTGTACAGTATGTCAGAGGCTCACTACTGCAAAATAGACAAATTAAATGTTCTTGTCGGATTATGTTGACGTGTTTTCAGTGGTGGAATGTAACAAAGTAAGTAAGTAAGTAGTTTAGCTGTCTGTACTTTACTCAGATACATTTTACTTTTACTTCACTACATTTAAGAGGAGGCATTTGTACTTTCTACTACACTACGTTTTGGAACAGGACTGAAAAGTAAAAGTATTTTTCATTGTTGTTTGACAGCTGCTGAAAAGTCTGAGGGTTTATTTTTAGCATGTTCATAATTTGAGCAAAGAAAAACATAGAAATAAAAGGAGGTAGGAAAATCAAACCTCAAAATCTACACAAAATACTTGTACTTTTTTAAACAGTTATTTTAATGCTTTTCCTTAAGTAGACTTTTTCATGTGGTACTTTTACTTTTATTTGAGTGTTGGTTTTTTTTGCTCCAGTCTCTGTACTTTTACTTAAGTAACAAAACTGAGTACTTCTTCCACCACTGCATGTTTTGTATCCCCTTACTGTCTCAGAGTAATTGCCACATAAGAGCCTTTGATAATAATTACTTGTATTCCCATTTATACGCAGATTATATGACACTAAAACTGGTATCAAATCTAGACAGATATGCTCTTGAATAGATTTGAAAAAAAAAAAAAAAATATATATATATATATATATATATATATATATATATATATATATATATAAAAACTACTATTAATTTGTGTTGAAAATGACTTTACATATTGTCTGCTAAATGCTATAAAATCAAAATCACAATCTGAATAGACACAATTAGCAAATAGCAAAGGCTGCAATTTTTGAAGTAACATAATTTCCCCCATAATCAACAATACATCTTGTCTTATTCTGCTTAAAAACTGCTAACCCGCTAGTTTAGATCTATACAAACATGCTCCAAAACACACATGCTTCTTGTTTGTCAGTTCCAAGGCCTGTTTGCCAATTCTTCTGGACGTGTTTAAAATGTGAACTTTGAACAGAATCATGAACAGAATACATGAATCGCAAATTTTATTGAAATCACAATGCTTATCTGAAACATCGCTATGAGATATTTTTCCCAAATTGTTCAGTCCCAGTCTAAAATCATTGTGGTGTTGAAACAGGGATAGAATATTGAGACTTGTCTTTAGATAGATTTTAACTTTAACCCTTTATTTTACACAAATCTCCACAGAATACAATATTCTTAGCTTGAAATGATTTAAACAAAATTGTGAATCTTCTGGACCCTTTTCAGCTCCTGACCCTTTAGTTTTGAACATCAACTACACCAATTACAATGAGATATGGTGAGATCTGAACTTCACAGACATAGTGAATACATAGTTACTGCATGTTTATCTTTCAAATAAGAGCGTTCACTGATCTTGCTCCATAGCCCCTTCGCGTATTTTGTTTGTGTGCATGTTTTTTCCTGGTCTTTGTGGTTTCTCCCTCAGAGAGACACCGACTAGAGGCTCGTGGGAAATATGCACTCAGCAGCCGGCATCCTAGAGGAGACATTCGGCGGAAATGAACGAGATATTTCGGATTATCGCACTACAACGCCATGATTGCTGGCTTTAATTTGCTTTTTATTATACTTGTGGCTTAGAAGTAGCTTGTGGTGTCACCGGCAGTAAGAAGGGAAGACACGGTGGTTCATAATGTGATTGATACGGTAGTACAGAACGGCTTATTTCTTTCATAAACTTATGCAATGGCTCCCATACATAATAATAGTTTTAGGGCCGCTTGACTTTGGATTACATTACTGCTTATTATTGTTAGTATTTGAGCTGTAGATCGCTCGGAGGATGTAAACAGTGTACTGAAGAGGCTCTTGCATTGGCTATCAGGTTGTTTTATTTATGCTACATGATAAACTGTTATTGCTACTGCTTTTGAGAAGCTTCCTGTTAAAGCAATAGAGAAATACCAGTCTGTGCAACAATGTGTCTCATATGGTGTTTGTTAAGTTCTTTTGGAGTGAGATCACCAGTCATTCTCATATTTACACTCATAGCATCTGTCACTGGCGTGCAGTGGCTTTTATGGGAAGGCAAGCAAACATGGTGTGGACATCAATATTTAGTTGATAACAATTAAATAATGTTACTTTTTATACAAACCACATTGCAAATTAATATATTTATTTTTACTGACATATTTAATGCATAATGAACCATTTGGAGTCAAATTATAGAAATCTAGATCTACATAGTTTATTCATATTTGTATATATATATATATTGGACTGTATTGACACCCTGTCTGTACAAACAGGACTGTTTCTGGGCTATGTCCTACCCCTACACCTCAGGTTTGCAGCTGAGTGTCCAGTATTTTTATCTATGTTGTTACCATCCAGCTCAGCTACAGACAGGGGAAGTAAACAATGATGAAAAAATTGTATAACTAAAGTTAGAATTTATTGACTATTAAAGTAAAAACTAACAAAAAGAGGCTTTTAACAGAGTAGTTTCAATATAACTAAAAACCAAAAGTACAGAAATTACAATAACACAAAACAACCCAGTCTCAAAACTGGTCAAAGAACAAGTGTCTCAATTTACAAAGGCACAAAAACAACACAAGAGCCACAGAACAAAGTTGGCATGTAGTTCACTGACAGAACCCAGCAGCAAGGAGTGGCAAGAGGCAGGTCCTTTTAAGGTGTGGCAGCTGCAGGTGAAGGCCCAGGAGTGGCCAAGCTCTAGGGTGTCGCACCAATCAACACATATGACCCAGGAGCCAATCAGGTGCTAGCTTGCGAGCAATGTGCCAGTCACAGGGGAGGTCTATTGGTTCAACGCTTGTATACAGAAACAAGGATCAGCAGCAGGAACCACACATATGTCTGTAGGAGTTGGAGGTCTGGGGCCGTAACATATGGAATTGTCATTTTGCAACTAGAAACCATGTGAGGGACATATGACAGCTCTACAGATGTGCAGTGCATTTAATACACAAAATGTACATTCTTACATTAGTCAAACAGGTGCACTGGTCAGATAAGGGTACTGGTCAGACAGGGACATAAGATAATACAGCCTCGTGTCAAAAATGTCCCCTTAAACACAGCCCTGTAGTTACCTACAAACATATTCTGAAATTCATGTAATTCTTGTATTAGTTTATCAGTTTTTTGTCTTCTCTCACATGTTGATGCTCCTGGAGTTGTTTCCAGTGTGTATTCTTAACAGAATCCACTTTTTAAGCAAATCTAATCGGAGTACTTGTCAGAAAAATAAATTGCAGTTCGATTTTTTTTTTCCAAACCATGCAAGTTATTGTTTGTAACACAAGGTTGTGTAGGCTTAAGCTTCACAATTGCTGTAAAGTAAGGGGCAGGCATTTACTGATGCAGCCCTAGTTATTTGCTTAGATATTTGAGGGGTCCAGGCCTGAAAAGTTTGGGAATCCCTGGACTATAGGGACATGAGAGTATTCTTGATTGTCTTGCTTTATTGCCTTAGAAGAATGTTACTACATTTGCAAGTGCTATTATTGTCAATTATACAAGAGTCGACAATTTAATTGATAAAAAATATGGTTATTAAGAAGTCTAATTTTCCTTGCATTGCCCCAAGTGGTCTCATATAACATAATATATCCTTTACCTCTGTGTAACTACACCACCAGCTGCGTTAAGTGAACATTTCCTTTATTTAATTGCCTGCCTCAGTGCATTACTGTAATACTGGGACATGCGCCCCGACTGCTCAGACCCAAATGTACCCACTGGTTTTAAAAATAGCACAAAACCACTTTAGGAACAGAACTATTCAATATGAAGTGTTAAATGTGACAAGTGACACATGAACACCTTGTGCTGACACCTGGGACAATATAAAAAGTGTAATTATTATTTTGGTGGTTTTTCCTCAGGACATAGACATTATATTATCTCACCAGCCCCAGGGCTTCACTGGATAACAGTCAATTGTTCTGGTTTCAAATATAGAGCCAGTCTGATGTGTAGAGCATAGGTTTGTACTGCTAAAGAGTGAAGCTTAGAGGTATGCACCGAGTGAAGTCAAATTTGGATGCAATAAGAAAATGAGTTAATGCGAATTCACAGAGGAGAAGAGAGGGAGAGAGAGGGAGAGAAGAAAAACCTCTTTTGACAAATTTCTTTTGAAATTTCAGACAGAGAAAATTGGACAAATATATATGTTTTGGTTTTTTTTGTTTTCTCTAACAAAATTTTGTTCAATTATTTTTTGTTTAGCTTAGAACCAGTTCCTTTCCAATTAGGGCTGGACAATTGATCAAATTTGATTTAGACATGTTTAATCATCAGGGCTTTTTTAATGGAGAGATCTACAGCCAGTCCATAGCCAAAAAGAGCATTTGGTTTAGAGCAGAATTCAGACTTTGGACAATTTTGTATTAAATGGCAGTAATTAAAAGTGTTGTTAATGTTATTTTTGAAAAGAAAAAGTAAAACTCAATCAAAAATCAAGATCTATCAAAAGGAAAAAGTTAGAATTGTTTTGTCATAATGCCCAGCCCTATTTGTAATGCACTTCTGTTCCAAATTCCATTGCAAATATGAAAAACTCCAATTCATATAAACAACTTATACAACAGTGAAAAACTATTTTGTCCCAACTCTCAAGGATCACAGAACATTCTTGTTTCTTTTCCAGGTATGACGTTGAGACCGGAGCGCCCATCCTCTTCTCCCGTCTCTAATCGTGGAGTCAAACACATCCACATCCCTCTCATCCTCCCCCCAACCAACCCCAGGCAGCCTCCTCGCACCCCCACCCAGCTGGGACGTCCCACCACCACAATCCACAAGCCCAGTGCTCCCAGCCAACCTTCGAGTCCCCAGCAGCCAGCAGCCCAACCCGTATCTCCAGTAAAGCCCGTGGTCCCGATCCGTCCCGTGGTGGAGACCGGAGAGGCGGGACCCCCTGGATACATGCGCAGGGTTACCGTGAGGAGAGGGTCCGAGGACTCATCCCGCCGCAGAAGCCCGCCGATCACTGGTTTTGCAGGAGCACCAGGTGAGGACAAAATCATCGGGAATTGCAACTTTAAAAGTGCACTATGTAACCTTTTTGGTGCCACCTGTCTCCATGGAGATATGATTGCTTTAGCTTGATTGTTTCACATTATTGCATTAAACCTATTTATCTCTATGGACACAAGCCACCAGCCCAAGTTACAAGTTATCTACAAAGAGGCCATACTCAAAGATTGATAAGTTTAATGTCATATTGTGGAACATTCAAGGTAAAGCAATAACATGCCCACTAGATTTTTTTTCTGTACCGCATTTCTGATGATCTATGGCCCACCCCAGCCCGTCCCGCACAGCAGAATCTATTTATACAACCCGCCCCAACCTGCACCTGCAATTATTAAATACACTGTAAATATATGTCAATAACTGCAGCTTTATTTGACCAAAAAACATGCTTGAAAACAGACAAATTGGGAGTGAATCTGTCAATATGATGAACTAGCTGCAGTTTTCTTTCCAAACAAAATAATACATACTCTTCCATGTCCAAATTGCTTCTTTTTGGCTCTGTTTACAGCGGCAAATGGTTAAAACTGGCTGCGGTACAAAGGGGGATCAGGTTATATGGTTAATTGCGCTGGTTTCATGCTTACGTAAAACTTTATTATCAAACATAATCACACATGTAGATGAATATTAGTTTGTTTAAAAATATTTTATAGGCGATAGTAAAAATAACCTACATATTTTTCTTATGTAAAAAAATGACCCGTCCCAACGCGTCCCACAAAGGGTCAGAAATCAGCCTCAGACTTGATGAAATACCTCTTGAGCACTTTGCAGTTCTATCAAGTATGAAAAATTGAGCTTGGTTTTCAGTGACTGATAATGCTATAAAATGAATCGCAATCAAATAGAAATTCCAATTTGAATGCATTAGCAAACCAAAAGGTACCATTATATATTTATTTATCCCCTGTTTTAAGGCATGTTTATAATTGCTGTATTATTCTTAATCTTATCTACAAAGTTAAAGCAATTTATTACACTCGCCATGGTTCAAAACTGTCTCCAACTCAAACTACATATTTCATGCCCACAGTAGATTCAGCCTTTTCTTTATTAAACTTAATCGGCTCCAGGCCTGAACACACATGAGTAGTTCATTAGCAACGCATGCTAGACTTTTACTGCCATTTACTCATCAAACCACTACACTATATGACTCAAAACATCTGTCGCTTACAGTAAATTTGACTTATGCTCTCCTGCTTTTAATTAACTGCACAGGATTAAGAAATGTTACAAAAAACAGAACAAGGGGTACAGTGTTTTGCGTCAACTCGACAGCTGTTGAAAGCAAACCTACGTCACGCAAATACACGGAGAATGTCATAGAAAATGCCATTCATTATCATGGCCTTACAATACGGCCTTTTATTGTGAAAGTATTTGTAAATGGATATTTTACACCTCTCTTTGGCCCTCTTCACAAATGCCCACATCAATCTCAAGGTTCCCTGAGACTGGTCAATACGAGATCCCATTGTTCTCAAATAGGCCGCGTCGATAGCCAAGTCGCTCAAAACCACAATTACAAAGCTCGCAGTGGCCCGAAGTTTTAACTCAGAGTGTTCAAACTGTGCTAAAGTTTAAGTAGGGTTTTAAATGCATTGATAGATAGATTGTTATTGTTATGCATGATAAGCTAGTGATGGGCAAAGGAGCAAGTGAATAAATTTGATTGCTAAGTTCACAAATAATAATATATGTCTGGTTTTATTTGGGCACTCTGTTTGCAAGATTGGGCACATGCCCTGGTAGAGGTCTTTGCTATCCCATTCCTTCTAGTTTAGGTTTTTGTCTACAATAATACACAATTGACATAACATTATGACCATGATGTTTGCAATCAGAAACTCCTCGTTCTAGTCAGGACAGTCTTTTGTGATGTCACCAGCTACCGGAAATTTCAGAGGCCATTGAAGGCAGCACGTTTTTGACCAGAAAGCTGCAAATTGCACTAAAGTCACCAAAACAGGCTTGAAACGGTAGATAATGCTATTAAAACACCATATACATAGTTAAACGGCAAAAACGTGGGTTTAGTTTAGTTCCACTTTAACTTCTTTCTATCATAAGCAGCATTACTTAATAATCATCAATAATCTGAGATAAATTGGCCGGCGCCTATGCTTCAAGTGAGTGACAGATGGATTAAACCAATCAGAGTGAAGCATGAACCCTCAGAGGAAGAAGACCGCTTTACTTACCTCGTTAAAAGTAATTAAAAATAACCAAGTTCTCATGAAACGTGATAAAATCTAAAGCAGGGTCAAGACTCTAAGAAAATTGTGACATGATTTTTTTTGGCACATCGCTCTTCCCTTCCTATAATACCAAATAAGAACAGCAGTTTTGAAAATCCTCTGCCCAAGACGATTACCCAACACAATTTGGATATTGTCAAATTCGCCAAAATCTGTATCCTTGCCATTTTTTTGTATCAACATTGAAGACGAAATGTTTACTTGCTGTGTATCTCATGTACCCCACCCACTAACAGATGCCACAAAAACTAAAACTAAAAATACTTTGACATCCTCTCCTGAACAGTATGTATCTATATCCATCTTTTACAGGTTATCCCCCTCAGCCCGCAGCCCTCAGACCTCAACCCACCAGCGGACACCGAGGTACTCTTCATTATTAAACAGACGCATGCATGTTCTGGGGCGGCCATTTTGACGCCATCAGTGGGAAAAGAAAGTGCAAAAGCTGTGAATAATTTGCAGAAGGAACTGGATGCATTCGCTTAAGCTCGTGCGGGGGCGGACTGTGTGAGCCGTAGTCACTTAGAAGAAAGTTTTTGGCTTACTGCTTCATGTTACTTTTGATGGTAATTTGGAAACGCCATTAGAACAAGTAGAAAATAGTACGGGGGGAGAAATATAACTTTTAGATGCAAGTTTCTAAAAGTTCAAAGGGTTTATTATGTAATGTTGTTTCCTCATCAAAAACTTACCTCAGTTGTGTTTTGGTTCAATCAGTTTAGGCTGTGTTCTTCGCTCAAACGGAAAGCACTCTGTTCCATCTTGTGATGTCATGTGGTAGCTCAGGAGAAGCCCCACACTTTCACTACAATAATTTGGATAATTTCAGCTCTCAAACTGCAAAACTCTACTGAAAAGGTAAAAGATAGCTATTAACTTGAAAATACTGCTTCATAACATCACAAGGTGGAACTGAGCATTTTAAGCTTTGGAGATGTAAACAGGCTAATAAAGAAAATTAGTTAATTAAAGAAAACTGTCATTTGTGTGTATTTTGTAGCTCCTGTGGCGGTGAAGCAGCCATGGAACAAGTTGTATCAAGCATCACCAGGTAATGTCAACGTATATCTAAGTTAAAACGTACCACACTAGTGACAAATAGTGATCTTTTTTAATGTTTCATTCATTTTTCCCACGTTCTCAACAGAAATAGAGCATCCATGTTGCTCTTTAATTCACATTCATTCCCCCATACCCCCGAGAATTATTGGATATTGACCTAAATAATAAATAAATTAATAAAAATATATCATAATTACGCAATATTTGAAATTCCTGTGATGAAAGCACTTGCCAAACCTGCATACATATATTCTGCTCTAACTACTGCTCGTTTTGCTCCTCAAAAGCTTCTCGTCAAACCTATAGTGGGGTCAACATTCATATTTAACATTAATATTAAAATAAGTTTGCATAGTACATGTAAAATCATGTAAAGCTGCTTAAATGTGTGTCTTACAGTGCACAGTGGTATATGTTAGACCCCATTCTGTCAGCTTGTGTCAGCTTCAGCTTCAGAATGATGAAAAATTTGTTGCTATAGCGATTAAAAATTTAAAACGCAACATTATATCTTTTGAATAGGAAACATCCCTAAAAATGTCACCTATGCATTGGTTTCTGGTTAATTTTTCTTTTTCATGTTCAAAAGATATAATTTTTCATAATTTTGAAACCCATGAATAGGTTTTTCGGGTGTCCATATGTTCACATTTTCAGTTTTTCTATGTCTCATTCAGGTGTACACTATAGATGTGAAATTTGTGGAAACTAAACTAAATTGAACTAAATATTTATATAAAAAAGACTTACCAAACTTGATCTCGTTGCAGTGTCCATGGACCCCAGCTCTGAGCCCTTCTCCTTCTCCGCTGGCCTCACTCAGGTTCCGGTTTTTGGAGACTTCAGTCTGATCCGCTTCAACAAGGTCCTGGTGAACGATGGAGGGCACTACAGTCCACACACAGGTACAAGAAGAATTATGGTGTTTATATTAGCGCCTTTATTTCAGTTGTTCAGCAAAAAGAATAAGAACTGTATGATAACTAAAGTGTTATCAGATTTGGTAATTCTAGACAATGTGCCATAATAGTAAGTGCTTTGAATATGCCATCAAATCATCTGCAGTAATTTAGATATTGATTTAGAATAGTTTTATGCCAGGTGCCAGGTGAGTGGTTAAAGAGTGGGCATTATGCAAAATTGACTTTTTGGAGCTTTCTACCGTGTTACATTGTTCCCACATCAAAACATGCCTGAAGTAGCTCTGTATGTCATCCATGCATGTTTGAGTAATTTAGCAATCTCTCCCGGGCCCCATCCGAACCCTTCTTATGGTTAGCTGTGACGATGGATGACGTAGGCTTCTGTGCAATGCTCAGCCCGCAAGCCTACGTCATCCATCCTCCCACACGACAATTTTCCATAAATATACAAAAGCAGGATACGACGCAATGCACTACAGCTTTACAAACCTGATACACTGTGGATTAGTTACATCAGGCCTCGCTCAAACTGCACCTGGTCCAGCTGCGACTCCCGTGTTGAACCGGTTTTAGCTGCAGAGTGACAGTCACACTTGAACCGGAGGCTTTTCTGTGCTGTTGGGGTCACAGCCTTTGAAGCTGCACGCGCAAGATCACGTGTTCACTCAATAACTATTTATTAAGAGACAGGGCTTGAGTTCGGCAAAAATAAAATCCACCAGATTTAATCCACAGCGCCACGGCACCTCTGTCAGCTCTACCACACTGTATGGCACGCAGCCAGAGCTCCTGTCAAATTTTTACTACACTGCAAATTTAGCATTTTCAAATCAATAAAAGTCAACAAGGTGATTTAAATATGTTATGTGCTAGCGGTTAAAACCCCATAGAAGTGTAATACCCCCTCTTTAATGATTCTGCCCCTAAGCCAGAAGGTCATAAGTTTATTGCATATGAATTAGTAAATGTTTCCTGCATATGTGCCTGTTTATTATGATTAGTGGCTACAGTTACTTTATAGTGATTTAAGTCTTTTTGATTAATTGCTTGTCTTTACATATTGTGTGGCATTACATTTACAGTGCCTTTACTTCTATCTTCTATCTTTCTCCATATGGTATCTGAGGTGTTGAGTGGAACAAAATGTTAACTGAAGATACATAGAACTTTACGTAGAACTTTAATTTTAGAAGGAAAAATAACATACTACATCCTTCTATCTGACTCACTAGCGTCCCCCTGACCAGTCACCTGTCTCCTGTTTTTAGAATCATTTTATATCTGGGCAGGGGTAAAACTATCTTCTGAGAATGGAACTCTATTTTTAATACTGGATAATTTTAGTGCTGCTTTTGGGCATTTTAAACTGGAGAGTTGAGGTGTTCGATCTGCTAACAAACTTAATCCATTGCATTCCTAAATTAGAAAAACTATTGACTTGTGTAAATCTGGTCTGCAGGGATCTTCACTGTTCCGGTGGGCGGTCGATACCTGATCTCCGGTTCACTGACAGCTAGTCCAGGCGACCAATTCGAGGCGGTGCTCTCAGTCTCCAACCGGAGCGTCCAAAAACTTCAAACTTCGACCTCGTCACCTGCAGTACCTGGAGTTTCCACCGGGGGGAGCTGTGGCTGTGGAGGTTCGGTGTCCTTCAGCGTCATCCTACCCCTCAGAAAAGGAGAACGAGTCGGGTTGGTTCGGACGAAAGGTCAGCTAGTGACAACGCCGGATAGAGAAGTCCTATCGACATTTAGTGCGATTTTTCTCTATGCACCGCAAGCCACAAGATAGCCATAGTTAAATGAACAAGGGACAATTATGGACTTAAAGGACACATATTATGCATTCTTGTAGCTTTAATTCTTTCTTAAACATGTTTTCGATCACCTTGGGGTAAGGATTTCACATGTTCTTACTAAAATAATGTATATATTTTGAAAAACACAAACTACTACTACTACTACACCACTGTTTCCGTTGAGGTATTTAGGTATTGGAGCTCCCTCTTCTCTCAACAATGGGAGTGAATGGGAAAATAAATAAATGAAGTGTGAATGCTACGCTAATAGAGCCATGTGTGACAGCAGAAAGAGTTTGGTGATGGTTTAATGAACTTAAAAACCATGCAGAAGTCAGGAGTTTTACCTTTGATGTAACAATTCAGGTAAAATGTAAACCATTTTTGAGTGCTCAGAGAAGAGGACTTTGGTTTAATGGAACAATTAATAGAGGTTAGTGAATGAAGAGAGTGAATGGAGAGAGTGAATGAACCCAAATACAATTACAGGTATGTTTTTGATGAGGAGACAACAGTATGACATGGTTAAAAGCTCAACAAAGGCAAATTTGCATAATATGTGTCCTTTAAATTGGAGCGACTGGACTGGAGGACATGTAGCAGAGACCATTACACCCAATGGGAGTGTGGAGATCTCCAGTTCTTGATGTTAAAATGTATTTACTTTACACCTGTAGCGACAAAGCAGGATTTGTGCCTAATATATTGGATAACCTTTTTGTACCTACTGTATTGTAAATGTGTCGTGTTTATAAATTAATATACAAAAAAGTTTATTTTGTGAAAGAAAAATACTGCTTGTAAATGCAAAAAATGCCAAATCTTGCCCATAAAAGTGAGACGCGCGGTAAATGGTCAATTTTTGGAACATCTAGTGGTCAGAGTTTCCATTTTATTCCATTTCGATAAGTGCTAGACAGTATGCTTCGGAGGGACGGTCTCCTGTGATAGATCATTTGTGAAGTTATCAATTCAACTTGAGCATAAGATTGAATTTGATCTCCATTCCTGCACTCAATATATGAAAATGAAAAATAAAATAAAAAGGACAAATTGTGTTATCCCTTTTCCACCTTTGCCAAATATATTTATTCGATTTTAAAGGTGAATTATGTAACCTGCTTGTCTCCATGCTTTGCTCAAAATGTTCCACATATTGCATCAAACTTATTTATCTTAACTAGAGATGTTTCCATTGCCAAATAAAACAAATAAAAACATGCATTGTTACTGTGGGGTCACCAGTTCAGAGATCTGACCTGTAGCTTGGCCTTGTAGCATCTACTGTGGAACATTCTGGGTAAAGTGATAATATTTACATGAAGACAAGAAAGTGGCAAGTCCTCCACCTGAAAAGTTACATAGTGCACCTTTAGATTACTGTTTTAGTGACATAAAAAGTTCATAATCATTCAGAGCTCATTAACAGTCTGTGCTGGTTCAAAGTACGCAACAGTAAAACGTTTTGAATTTGTTTTCTGCAATCTGACATTCAAAACCACTGATATTGCTTAAAAAAATGATAAAATGATTTAAAAATGTGCATAAAATAACCTGTGATAGACT
This sequence comes from Periophthalmus magnuspinnatus, assembly GCF_009829125.3. Classification (NCBI taxonomy): domain Eukaryota; kingdom Metazoa; phylum Chordata; class Actinopteri; order Gobiiformes; family Gobiidae; genus Periophthalmus; species Periophthalmus magnuspinnatus. The sequence continues at coordinate 20,162,291 of NC_047142.1, forward strand.
GTGCTTCTCCTCCGGCGGTGCTCAGCGACTCTGGGCTCTAGTTGGAAACAGGAAGTAATGACACTCAATGGGCTTCTTCCACTGTGTTAATAATGCTTTATAATGTTTTAAATGTTTATTTTTCTGAGACAAACAAATGCAAAAGAGTGTTATTTTGATGTAAAAAATAAACTATGGAAAACCGCATTGTTGGACTACATTTACAAACCGTATTACATCAAGTCGTAAATATAGTTTAGCTGCTCAGGCTTTTAAACAAGCTCTGCAGACGGGGCTAAAAGACAAAGAGCCACTTTACTGATCTTCTTTGGTAGGCCTTCCACTTACAAGACACTGGCTTTTAAAAACATCCTGGACAACTTTTGAATTTATTACTTGAAAGCCAAATTAAAAATACGACTGCTTCATACTAAATGCCCAAACTTTACAGCAAAATTAAAGAAACGCTCAAAATATCCACTTGGAAACGGCCTTTGTTTGTAAAATCTGCTATAAAACTTAAGTGGATTGGATTATTTTTAGATTTGTTTAGTGCAAATTATACTATGCTTACCATGCACTCAAAAGTTGTTTTACAATCTCATGCGTTATTCATTCACTCTCTTTGCGGTGGCGGCTGTAAGATACTTCTGTAGCAGCTGTCATAAGGTGGAATGACATCACATAGGTAAGGTGAGTGTCCTGTAGGTTCTTCGTTCACTGTTAAAATACAAGCATCATATTTGTTTAGTCAAAATTCTTTACAGAGTGTGTCAAGTGTTGTTTGTGTTTACCATTTCACCCTGGGTTTTCCCCCGTCACAGACCAATTAGAAAAGTAATAGCTAGAATCTGTTCCAAGAAATCAACAGCTGGCTTCATTTAGAAAGTTTATTTAATACAAATATGACCAAATTGTTAGCTTTAGGTCATTGGTCTCTTCTTACAATAATGTTTTGATCATTTTTACATACTTCAAACCACATGTTTACAAATCAACACAGCATACAATTAAGGTATTCAGACACAATCAAACAGCAAGCATCATCTTCTAACAAAATAAAATAAAAGTCCCATAAAATAAAATACGATAAGAAACAAAAGACAAAGGTGAAATCAGCATATACAGTAGACTGCTAACGTACAGCAGTGAAAACAAAACGATTATTGGTAATAGATTAGAATATATACCGTGTTCCCAGGATTATAGAAGATGAGTGTGATGTGTCCACACAAGATGCTTCACTTTCATAGAAAGAATGGAAATCCTTTTGTTAATTTGAAGATAACACTACTTCACTAAACTTCATAGATATTTAGACTTCATATGTAACAAGCAGGCAAACAAAATGAAGCACGTTATTAGATCAAGACGCATAAAACTAAAACGTCAGCCCCGGAGAGTGACATAAGAAACCACTGCAAGTTAAGATACAACGCTACTGCTAATTTTAGACCGTGTTTGAACCTGGTTTAGACACAGATTTCTCCTGGTTTAGACTTGTTGTGGTACATAAGTTTACTCTGGTTGAATATAAGATCAGCCCTGGTTAAATGTGCACTGTGTAACCTTTCTGGTGGAGGTTCTGCCACGTGCTTAAACCTGTGGATGTGCATGGAGACGAGCAGCTGATACCACCAATCTAAATCAGGTCTGTGGAGAGGTAACACCATGTATTTTGGGCGTATTTAACAAATATGCAAGTTTGATGTGGTTGATGTCACTGTGGAACATTATAGACAAAGCAACAATAACATCTCCATGGAGACAGCATCACCACAGAAATTACATAGTGCACTTTTAAAGACCCTGGTTTAATTTCTGGTTAGTCTTCACTGTTAGACCGGTTTTAGCATTAGTCCAAAGTCCTAGCTCAGTTCTAGTTTAGTACAAGTCTTGGTTACTTTTCGGCAAACAGCAATTTCAGTGAAAGACGTGGTCCGACCGTACACTGCAGTGGTTTCTTATCACTTTTCCAAGAGCTCTACATTGGAGCTAATAAGTGAACCAATAAATTAAATATTATCGACCTATAGTGGCGATGCAAACAAAGCTTTAGCTGTCATCATTATTACAAATTGTGCTTCCTGAATAATTTCATCTTGCACTTCGCTCATCTCATCGACATCGTTAACTTTTACCATGTGCCCATTGTCACATACATATATTCAATAAAGCACTTTGAACAGCTTCCTGTACTCAGTCAAGTATTTCCTGTTTGTTTCTACACAATAAAACAGTGACTCTTCCCCTTCTCTGGAAAGGATTAGGATCATGCACACGATTACCTCAAAACACTAGATTTCAAAATACCCACATAGTACCAACAGATAATTAACATATTTAAATAGTCACTCCATTGCTTGGATTTTCAACTGGTGGGTCAAGGTGTAAATTGGAGTTTTTTTAGGGTGCATTCTCTCTTACAGCACATCAAACCTGGAACTAAACCTGGATTAGACCATAGAGAATTATCTAAATTGTACGCATTTTATTTTTTATTGTGTAACAGTACATTTAAAGATGTATATATGTTTAATTCTTCAGTAAATGTATGACCAAAATGAACCAAAACAGCCGTACATTAGTTAAATAGATTACCCAGTCAACGAATTAAACCTAAAAAATGCATCCAGTGAGGGTCCAATCTGAAAAGGCACAAAAAAATTGTAAAATGTGTTTTTTTTCTCACTAAAACTAATCTTAATGCAAATACCAGATGTGAATCCAAGCACTAGTGAAATACATGTGAGCATATAAGATAGAGGTACATGTTGAACTCTTGCATACTCTTCTCGCCTATCGCACAAACGGGGACATGTGCCGACTATAGCAAACTTATATCTCTGGTGCAGCTTAGTCAAAGTGCGTTGGGTTTTGATACTTGGTTGGCTGCTGTGATCCACTACACAACCAAATACATACACACACATTCAAGCTAGCGAGCACCCCATGGTCTTAACAAGCCACTTTCCTACAACAGAAATCTCTCAACTTAAGCTCTTGGTTCCATCTCAAGTGTTTTTCCCGTCACATGGAGATACACATTTGAATACAAAACTGCAAAAAAAAAAAAAAAAAGTGGATCTTGTGTTATTCCACATATCACTCTAAAACAAGGAATAGTTGGTACAAGATTGTGTCCAGTCGAAACACTACGTCAATGAATTAGAATATGATAGAAGATATGAATTTCTCTTTATAAATATTTTTTTTATTATTTATTTATTTTATTTTATAAACATTTATTTAATTGTATATCGGTTGCTACGACTTGTCTATAGATGCTCTGACAGCTCAAATAGGCAGATTACAATATTGTAATTTGGCGAGATACAGAATTTCAAGGTTAACCATGTAATTTTTCAGATTGAGATGTCATTGCTTTGCCTAGAATGCTCCACAGTATGCTATAAATCTTGTCTACCACTATGGAAACAAGCAGATAACACCAAAAGATCAAGCTGGAGGCCAGATCTGTGGTGAGGCAAGCCTGAAATAGAAGATGTGGGAGATTCCAGGCAAAACAATAACAGCGAAATCCAAACAGAAACATTACATAGCGCGCTTTATTTTGAATCAAACAACAGAATAAAGTCTTCGGGTAATTTCTAATTCACTGATGTAGTATTATTGTTATTACTATTATTACGTGCATCTCAATATCTCCACATTGAAACGCTGCTGGTCAATTACCAGACAACCAAAGGTAATAAAGATCAATAATTTAAACATACTAATCAACATAAATAAAGCTTAACACACCTGATCGACCCAAGTGTGCACAAAACATAACATTAAAATAACAGCAATAGACAATAGCTGCATTTTGTATTTTCAACTTTTCACATTCTTGTTGGTTATAGAAAATCTTACTGTGTCTCTGCATTTTACTTATTTAGAACAAACCACTAAGAAAAAAAAATCTGCAAATGAAATTATGACCTTTAAGTATAAGTGGAGGTTAGAAACAAAAATCACGATCTAAATAGAACGACTTACTACCATAGTCACGTGTTGTTATTCACTGATGCTAATAACATACACTATAATTATATATTTTGAATTAAATTGTCTTCATTATTTTGACCAACCAGACTGACAACCAAAATATAGCAACTTATTTTTTTTCATTATTGTAATAGTAAAAATGTATATATTTTTCCCATTATATATGATGTAGAAAGAAATGTTTTTAAGTTATCATTCCTAATCAAAAAGGTTAGTCTTGTTTATATGAAAAGCAGATATTGTATTATTATTATTTTTAGTTACTGCATCCTACCTGTATAACTGAGTCCAGTCTGGCTTCCTCCTACTGTCCAAAGACATGCATGTAAAAGATTAAATGGGAATATAACTGAAGAGAATGAAAGAGTGCATGGAGATCTATCCGTGTTTCTCTGTGTTTATGTCTCTGTGCAACTAACCAAGAGAGCCGTGAACAGTGCATACTCCGCCAAAATCCTGTAGTAGCAGGGAGAAGCCAGTAAAAAAGACATTTTGTACAAACTCATATCTATAAGCAGAACTGTATTGCATGACAATACAAAAATGCATTTGGAAACCATTAGAAAACTTGATCACACCTTTTATACTAGCCTTGATGTGTTGTACGTACCTCATTAAGTATAAGGTAATGCACATTGTAACAACCTGTAATAATATGTAACTACATAGTATTTATGGTGTAATTACAGGTTGTTAGTGAGTTATATTGCCCTTGCTGTACCAGACCTTCTTCTAGTCCATAAAAACACCCTTTACTTTATGCAGTGTTGTAAAAACAGTTATTTGTGGGGGGAAATTAGACTGAATAAATGTTCCAATGAGGCAATAAAAGGTATTTTGTTGGATGAGAACCATATGGAGGAAACTGCCAGTGACAATCCTGGAGTTTGGTTCCTCTATTCTGGTTCAAAGGTAGAGGATCTTTAATGTAGTAACAAGTACCGGTAAGTGTGACCAAGTTATTTTAAAGGTACACTATGTAACTTTTTTGGTAGATCTGTCAGCTGCTTGTCTCTATGAAGATGTTATTGCTTTGCCTTGAATGTTCCACAGAAAAATATCTGTCTTATCACTCTCCATGGAGACAAGCAAGTGACACCACCAGGTCAACTTACAGGTCAGATCTGTGGAGAGGTAACCCTGCTTACTAAGAATGTTTGTTTCAACCAAAAAAAAAAAAAAGCTGTTATTGAATAATTCCACACTAAGGATTACATCTCCATACAGTCAGACAAGCAGGTAGAAGACCCCACATTGGTCAAGTTATATAGTCCACCTTTATGCTTTAAGTTTAGGTCTAACCATTATTTCATTTTTTTTTCATTTCATCATGTATTTTGCTGTCATTACTGCAATGTCTGGTACAGTCTGTGGATCAGAGCAGCTCGTCTGGGTTGATGTCCGGCAGAGGCTGTCTCCAGTAACAAAAGGAGCTGTACTCTGGCAACACGAAGGCCTCAGTCTGCTCTTTACTCAGCAGAGGAAAGACGTGCTCCACCAACTCGCTAAGCCTGCAATAACTGGAGAGAGAGAGGGAGGGGGCGGGAGAGGGAGAGAGAGGTTAGAGAGGAGAGGTGAGAAAGGGAGAGAGAGAAAAGAAGGGGGGGAGGAAGAGAAACAGGGAGAGGGGGGAGAGGAGAGAAGAGAGAGGAGGGGAGGATGACAGAGAGAAAAAACCCATGGTCACTCAAAGACAGGCAAGGACATTGATTGAAAATGTGAAAAATGAAAGGAGCCGAGCAAAACAGAAAAAGACGACACTGGTGAGATTAAAATAGTGACTCAGATTCAGTAATAGGACATTGATTGAAAGAAACATATTTAAAGTAACCAGGGTTAAAGAAAGACTGAGCCAAGATAACAAGGCAAAAATGGATTTAACAACCCTGAGTTATACTGTTTTAAACAGTGCTCCGAGTGGTTTAATCTGCTAAATCATGGTCCCGCAAGGAGAAAATAGTTCACTCTTGAAACAGTCAACCTTTTTCCTGTTTGTGGATGTTTGAAGCATTTGTTTTATATTAGCTCTGCTAAAGGTCAAGACCATTCACAAACTAATAACGAAAAGTCACATTTTCAGTCATCTGATTCTTTAGTCTACAATAATGAAACTATAAAATATTTACCAGAATCATCATACATAACCTCTAGCAACATTAATTATCAATAGCCTCTGCTTTTATTAGCCAACTAACACTTAATGAATCACAAGCCTTGTTGCCTGGCATATCCAGAAGGATATCTCTGGGCATCTTTTTTATACAAATGGATATCAGTCTGGTCCCCACTGCTTAAGCTGTGTCTCGAGTCTGACCAAAGGTGCAAGAGTTTATTACTTCACTCACTGATTCTGCAGAAATGCACAATGTTTTTCAATCCCTTGTGATACTTTTCCCATTCTCCATATTTGTTTTGATACAGATGGACCATATGTGTTCCTGACTGTATCAATCAGAAATTCATAAAATGGGGAGATTCACCGGTGACTGAACTCACAACCTTTTAAAGTATTGAAGAAGTGTGTATTCTGGATCCCAGGCAACAAGCCTTGAAGATAGATTTCAGCATAAACACAACCAAGGCCAAAAAGGACGTAAGCTGTAGCAGGAATCCTGAGAGATAAAGACATAATGTACATCCAATGGGACCTGCCCCACAGTTTGAGAAGCACTGTGAGGCAGAATGATTGACAGGTGGACTTACGAGGACTTGTTGCCTTTGGTCTGCTCTTGGATGAGCTCTCCTTTGGGGTTCACAGTGAAGATTCTGCACTCAGGGACCCCAACCTCCTTATAGGCAAACACATCCTGAAAAGAACAGACAGAGATTTGCTTAGGTTTGGTTGGAGATATTTGGACAGTATCCATAAACTTATTGTGCACCCTTTAGTGAAGGTTGCATGTGTGGTCTGGGAATCACTTCCTTTGTATTCAGGGGTGGAAAGTAACCAATAGTGTTGTTACGATACTAAAATTTTAAACTTAATTTTGACACCTAAGAAATAGACTCATTACTCAGTATTGATTCCAATACAATGATAATAAAAATATTTAATTTGATTTAAATAATAGAATGTAAATTTCACTGAATCGCAGTACTTTCTTTTACTATGTGGCCTTATATCTGTGTAATCCCTCAGTCATACAGTTAGGTTCCATAGTGAGCCATGGGCGTATCTGACATTTGACACCTGATTTCAAATACTCCTGTTACTGTAAGAGAGTAGATTTGTTTTATTTGAGAGTTTCTAATGGTCCTATATTATGCCAAATTTACTTTTGTGAGTTTTAAGCCATGTTAGAATGTTGGTATCTCCTCAAAAACATACCTGGAATTGTGTTTTGTTTCATTTACATGTTTGAGTAATCTTTTATTATTAGTCTGTCTACATCTCAAAAGCTCAAAATATTCTGTTCCATCTTGGGATGTCAAGAAGTGGTAGTTTTCAAGCAGCTACCTTTCGCCTTTCCAAATGATTCTTGAGAAGATGTATGGAGTTTAAAAACACAGTGGAGCATTTCCTATATTACCACATGACATCAGAAGGTGGAAGAGTGTTTTTTGTTTGAGAAAAGAACTCAGCCTAAACATGCAGGGTTTGTGAGTTAAACATGTGTGAATGAAACAAAACATAACTGTATGTTTTTGATGAAGAAACAACATTATATCAGAAAATAGTGTAATATGGGCCCATTGTCCAGGTAGCTGTAAAAAAAAAAAAAAATGTCTCAATGTCATGTTAAAACGAAATCTACATTCTGTCCCCACACAAACTGAACACAAAACTATCTATTGTACCATCCTGCTTAATAGTTTTATATAAGCCACTTGAGTGTCCAATTATGTAACTCTTCGAAAGTGGAAAATGATCACATTATTGACATCAACTGCTAATTTCCTGTTTGTGCCATTCACTAATGTATGAAATAGGAGGACTTCTGGGCTAAACGCTGGACAGTGAATGCACATTTTGTTTTAAAGAGACAGAGGGGAGGATTATGTAGCTGGGTGGCTCTTGTTTGTTCAGCTGAAGACGTGACGCTGTGCCCGGTTAGAGATAGTCTGCCCTCAACTATGGGTCATCGCAACATTGATATGATTTGTTTTTTTAGGGGCACGGTAAAATCATCTTATATGGAGTTACTGTATTCTGTAGAATGCATTGATGTTTATGGAAAATACGAGGGAGTGAGTTCTATTGGAATAGCGTATCATAAAAAGGGCATTGTGTTTTATGGGCAGAGATAATGAATGACTGGAGTGCGTCTTGTGATGGAGCGTATGACCATTACATTTTTACATGTGACATATTGTACATTTGTCTGCTATACAGTTATAATCTATGACGCTGGTGGATTATTATGTTATGTTTTGGACATTTTAAATAGCAAGATTGATGCCGAATCCTACGTGCAGTGGGTGTGTATTGGTGGTGGTGAAAACGAGACGATCAGAGCAACGACGCCTTGAATATACCAGTATAAAGATAACTCAAACCTACATGAATGACTCTAAATACAATGTCGATGGGAGAACAGCTTTTTATCTGGCCGTTTATATCACTTTAACTTTACTTTATATTTTTATATTTCATAAAGCTGGTAATGCATTAGAGGAATGGTAATGTAATAGTGTAAAATAATTGAAATCACATAATACTTCTTTCCTTCTAAAATGATTACAATTATACTTAAACTTACATATCTTTTACGATTATATTTGTGACAGACTTCATAATCACAATAAATATATTATTCTTGACATCCCCAGCCAATAAAAGTTTTAAATCAGAGGAGGCCTTTGTACTTGACATAGGAAACAAAAAACAAGAGTGAAGCTGAGTGTTGCGTCATAGAGGGATCAAATAGACTCCTCCTAAATAGTATTTTACTCCAAAATATCTCTGACGGAGCTCTGCAGATAAAGATTAGAAGCTAGTGCAGGTTTTTTGTTTCTGAAAATACTGAAATTACAGTCACTCAGGAGTATATTCTGTCTCTGACCTCAGCCATGGCTCACACAGCGATCATATCCTGTGTTAGTTTAGTGTGGCCCTGATACTCCTGTATGGAGTTACTGCATCCTGTTGGAAACTTTGTGATTCACTGTAGATTTATGGGTGTCTGCTGTGTCTGGCTCTATCTGTCAAAGGTCCATTTACTCACATTAGTCCTATTCCCAAAAGCGGCGTGAAATGGCTGTTTGTTGTGCTGGAACAGGTTCTTGATGTCCGTAAGGCATTCGATCTTAAAGATTTCAGGTTTCTTCTCAATAACTTCCCTGAAAGACAAAAAAAGGACTTCGATTCGGAATACACTTACACAGCATTAACTAGATTTTTTCTTTTCTTCTTTTTATAATATTTTGCATAGCATGTAAATTAGGTAGGTGTTGAAAAGATAAACCTTTGTCTGTCCTACAATGGGGGAATTTCCGTGTTGCACCACAGAAGAAATATGCACTCAAAAATAAAAAAAATAAAAAACTTAGAAAGTATTATTAAATTATTCCCACATAGTTCTCACCCAACAGAATCTCTGATTAGGTAAAATAGTCTGTTCCTGTCAGTAAATTGTCTGTTCCAACAAAATACCAATATCATTTTGTTTAATATTATTCCACACAATACTGTTTTCAGACAAAGTATGGTTTAAAAGCATTTTTTTAGAAGCAAAAAACTCAGGTAAAGGCCATTTCATATTCTTCATTATCTCTTTACACTTAAAAAATGTTTACTTTATTAATCAACTGGGTTTAGGCTCCATTCAGACACTAAACCCACAACTAAACCTGAATTACACCAGGACTAACAGGGTCAAACCAAGTTTACATTAGAACTAAACCGAAATCACACCAGGCACACCCACCGCATCAGAAGGCGAGCTTAACTAGGACAACACCTGGAATAAAACTGGAACTAGAACAGGACTAGACCAGGACCAGACCAGGACCAGACCAGGACCAGACCAGGACCAGACCAGGACCAGACCAGGACCAGACCAGGACCAGACCAGGACCAGACCAGGACCAGACCAGGACCAGACCCAGTCTACATTAGGAATAAACTAGGCTCAAACAAGGACCAAACCAAGCCTAACCTGTCCAGTGTCACAGACGTGCATTACCTGTGAAAGGCGGAGAAGAGGCTGCTGGGGGAGAGCATGAGGGGTCCACGGGGCAGAATGATCCCTCCATCATTCACCCACTGCAGGTAGCCTCGTGTCATGTCTGCCATCCCGATCGCCCGTGCAGAGCAGTACAGGAACTTGTACCCGTTTCTGAACACAGACACAGAGAGCTCATTAGGGAGCTGCCCACTGGACCATCAGGACCATCGTCATTATAGATACTAAGAATAGATTTTAAACTGACTGCTTTATAAAATACTATGGAATTTTGTACTAAAACTGTTAATAAGAAAAGGGTTTCATACTTGATACAGAATTTGATTCAACAATAGCATAAAAACACTTTATATTGCATTTATTCATTTCATCATAGTTTATATTATTATTCTTTGTTTTATGTTGCACACAATGCCAAGGTTCCTAGTTGGTGAATTTTGTTAATTCATAATTAGTTGTCTAGTTTTATTAGAATGTTTCACATTTTAAACAATATAGTTTCTCTAATATTACAATGTGGTCTTCTAGTGCTGTCACAATATATTTTCAAAGTTGATTTTAATACCACAGCATACATTAGATACTCAATTACCAATTCTGATACCACAAGACAATGGAGTGTAATTTTCAACGCAGAGTGATAGTATTTTCATTAAAATGACCATGTGGCCTGATAATACTTCTGATACTTCTGTGCAATATGTGGAATGTGCAATGAGTGAATGTGCAACTATGGGAATTGTGCAATTTTTATTTTGACTCCTCTGTGACCCCAGCCCTTCGGACAAAGGATAGAAATTAGCCTTTGGCTATAATCCGGCGTGTTTAAATTCATGTCTGTCATGTCATGTCTGTTCATTAACATGCTTTGTCCCAACCAAATAAATAAATAAATGAAATTAAATAAAGATCAGACTATTTAGGAAAGGACTCAGGATTAATACTTCAAATCAATAGTCATCTGGCCCAAAATATAAATTGTCTATATGGTTAAATATGATTAAGTAGATGTATATTTTGTTTTTTGTAACCTCTGGTGGATAAATGTGGATGAATGTTTTGCACTTGGATGAATACAACTGGTTACAATCTTAAGTTTAATGGTTGCATTTAATAGCTTGTTACATGCATTGGTCAAACTGTGAACAACAGACAGTGGGGACCTGTACCCAGACACCGTCCAAACACATAACATCAGATTGTTTCTAACTTAATGAGAGCCCAGAGCTGTGTGGCACTTACTCAGCGACAGAGTGGTAGAGTTTAGCGATGCCCTGATGAGTCCAGTCCTTACCCAGCTGAGGCAAAATCTGTCCGAATACATCAGACCTAAACCAGAGAAAAAGTTGAATTATTCAAAACAAACCAAAAAATAAATATAAAAAAAAAATCACATCACATTTTTTATTTTCACTGTGATTGGTTAAAGCTGCACTATGCAACTTTTCTCTTTGAGGGTCTGCCACCTGCATTTCTCCATGGAGATGCTTTTTCTTTTCCTAGAATGTTTCACAATATGTCATTAAACATACCTATCTGCATGGAAACAAGCAAGTCACGCACTAGGCAAAGTTACTGGTCAGATCTGGGGAGAGACAACCCCACTCACTGTAAGAATGCATGTTTTTTTTAAAGTGAATGATGATGATGATGATGATTTTAAACACGTGTAATGAAATAAATGCAAGTTGAATGCCACTGAGGAATACTCCAGAAATTTAAATAGTACATAAATCCAGTCACTCAAGGGTATAACACTTATGTGACTGGACCGATATTGGGAGCAGGAGGGGAAGTAGTTTATATCCTAGAATTCGATTCTGATCATTGCATCTCCCACCCAAAGGTCAAACTCAACAAACACAAGAAATCAGGACTGAAGCAGTAAAGATTATTGAATATTATCAAAGGTCCACATAACACCACTTGGGAACAACACCCTCATCTAAATAGCCCTGTAAGTCCTATAATGTATGCCTTCTAGAGGTTTAAAGAAGGTCACTCTCCCCTCATCGATACTTTTCATTATAAATAACAAACAGAGTTCTGGTTAATGAGGATACAATAGCCATAAGGGAGGAGCTGTCTGCACTGCAGCTTATGGCAGAGCGTAGCCTCCCGCTGAAATGCAAATAGGCTCATTATAGTGATGGTGCTCTCCCCTATTACTCAAAGAAAGCCACAAATGTCACAGGTTGGCCTATGGGGTCAGACTGATAACAAGGTCTAGTCAGTGTGGGCAGCTGTGATGTTGACCACCTCCTGGCCCCCAACACAGCGCGCATAGACTTAATTAAGACAGGCTATTTAAACAACTGGTGATGAAGAGGTTTCGAAGACATGATGGGTGTTACGAAAAAGGTTGTTATGTGATAGTTAAACCTATAATCTATGTTAATGTATACATGCATAATAACAATTCAGAGCTTCATAGACTGATGTTAGAAAGCTACACAAATTTGCTTTTATCTTCCAAACAAACATTAGATCAATAGCCAAATGCTTGTCTCCATGGAGATTATTATTGCTTTGCCCTGAATGGTCCACATTATTGCATTAAATGTATCTAGCACGATGGAAGACAAGCAGGTAAGGACACCAGACCAAGTTACTGGGCTAGATGTATGGAAAGTCAAGCCCACTCATAGTGAAAATGCATATTTACAAATACAATGAATCACTATATTTGCATAACTTTCCAATATGGTTGTATAGTTATCTGGAACAGTTAATATTTTCTGCAATAAGAATAGTGGGGTTAAAATAGAAATGATAAAATGCACGACAGCAGTAAAAGTAGTGCAGCCCGGTGCATCAGCTGCTACCTATGAGGAGGTCGAGAGTGAAAGAGAAAGAGAGAGAGAGAGGGAGAGACAGAGACAGAGAGAGAGCGAGAGAGAGACAGAGAGAGAGAGAGAGAGAGAGAGGGGTGCAAAAATATTCCCTACACCTGCAGTCTGAGTCACCAACGGCCCAAGCGCTGGCACACTTTCTTTTTCTGAATGGGCCCAGAACAAGTTGAGAACAGAGCACAGTTTAAAACAAGGCTGGCTAACTATGAATGAAAATGTTGTTACTTTTAGCAAAAATGTTTTGCCACTCAATTTTCCATTACTGTTTGAAATGCCCAATAGCTGCTAATATAAACTAACAATGTACTGCTTCATGATTAATTGTGTCACTCCTTTATTACACGGTGTCTGATTTTTTACAGCCTACCCCCACTTTTAGTTGTTGTTGGCATGAAACTCAAAGAATATGTTTTAAATTGACAACATAAGTAAAATGTAAAATATTTTGGTACTAGAAGTGAAAAAAGAACATCTAGCCTTCTTCTGAAATGGCACTGTATGCAAATGATGTTACTTGCAAAAGTTAATTTTGTGAATTAGTATTGCAGTTTTATAAGTTTATACATTTTCAGTTTTATGTCATCAAATAGGACTGCAGTTGTAATTTACACTGCAGTTTGAGAATATCCTTTTCCAGAATAATGAAACTACATACTTAAAAAAAAAAAGTTGTTTATATTACGTACTTAGTGATGGTGCCATCGATGTCGGAGATGATGACTTTGTCGTCCCAGTTCCACAGGTAGATGGTGCCCTCACAGCGACACGTGCCCTGGTACTGAGTCGTGATGCTGAACGTCACCTCATTTGGACCTTCTTTCAGCTTAAGACTGGCCTAAAACACACAACATTTCACATTACACAACTGCAGCAAAGTACTTTTGAGTATTTGATACTTAACGGCAAAGCAATCATACTGAACATGGAATGCCATTAGCTGTCATAATTTTCTTTTCAGAACACATCATATATAAAGCCTGCATGGGTTAATTGCCAACCAAAACACAAACTGTGACATCGAGTAATGTATTTTTGTAAACGTGATTAAATCAACAATACAGTTATCAGTGGAATCAATATTTGATTTGTTTATTTCTTATCTGCAAACACAGATATGTTAGGTTTATGAAGTTGTTAAGAAAAATCCTATACTGCATTAAATATATGGTGGTGGGTGTTAAATCTGTGTGATGGCTGGTTTATTTTTTTTCAGTTTGCCATTCATTCATCATTCTGAGACTTTTTCAACTCAATGGAATATACAGGTAAAGGACTTTGGAGCCATCTGCAGGACGATTCGTGCAAGTGCATTTTGTATTACAATTGACCAGCAGATGGAGCTCCAACATACTACAATTTCTAGCCTGGATAGGTTTGGTTTAGTGGCAAATTATTGAACGAATCATAATATACAGATAGGACTAGTCGCGGTTCACCGATTTTGGCGCTAACATTGTGAAGGTATAGATAAATATTATATTTTAAATAAATAATGAATCTAATGTGCTTCAAACTGTAATGGAAAAGAGTCATGTGAATTTTTTTCTTACAGTGTTATCAATGATATTACCCATTAACATTGTTTTGTGGTAATCTAGTGTGCAGTACTTACGATCTGGTCAGAGGAGAGGCGTAGGGACTTCCTGTAGGTATGCATGGTCGTGTGGTGAGGGGCGGTGTCCTGACACGAGGCCGCACTCACCTCCTTAGCCTCCTCATCACTGGACGAATCTCCTACTTTAGCTCTAGACCACAAATACGTAGCATGGTTATTATATTATGCATACGCAATTATACCACATGTGTTTGCATTATTTACAGTTTTCCAGTTGCACGAGACTTAACAGCAACAGAATGGAAATTAATGGGTTCCATTTTCCTGTTATAGTCAACATTTTAAGATAAGATTTAGTTTTAAATCATTACACGCTATGGCAACAATCGTAATTTTTCATCATTCCACAACCCACAGAAAGAAATTACATATTTACAGCGATGAGGAATTAATGTCTTTTGCAGCCCTGTCTGAGTATTATTACCAAGCAAATACTATCCATGTTTCAAGGTAACTTTTAGTCTTCATTCTGGGCTAGGTTTTAACTTTATTATCATTAAATCAGGAGTGACAGATATGTTTTGTTTATTTTTTATTTCCATTTAAAAATAACACAACTACACTTTCAGCTACCATGACATTTCTGTCTTGTTATCCTGCTTTTACTATACTGTGAATATATATATTTTTCCTTCACTTGTACTTCATTTGTATTAGTATGTATTTTTATGTCATACAAAAGTGCACTGTTCTAGTTTTAGACTTACATTAAGGGCATTTTGTCCTGAGGCAGCGAAGGTCCTTCTTCTAGCTGGGACTCCTCCTTGGCTTCAAGCTTTGTCTCTGACTATGTGTCAAAAACAAGTTAAATGTGTCAATAAAAAGGTAAAACAATCAACATTATATAGAAAATGTATTCTTTATTGCTACACATAAACAGAAGTTTATATTGCGAGGAAAGTCAATAGAAAAAGTATGCAATTAATAATGCTATTAATGCTACTTCTGGTATTGCTATGTCCAAAAACCTACATCTTAAAATGGTTCATCTATATTTGTCATTTATTTAGACATTGATGATCATTTTTCAGACCTGTTTGATTGTACTATCCGCCCGTTTTCGCCAGAACCACCAGCGCCCTGACTTCTTTGGCATTTTCTCCTTCATCCAGGCCTCTTCTGTAGCCTATTGTTCACAAAAATACATCAATGAAGTAATAGTTCAACTGCAAAATCAGTATTTTCTAAATGTTATTTTGCCATGTACCTTTGGTAAGTTTTTCTGAAATGCTTGAAGACTTAAAATTAAGGGAGCAGCGAGGGTCCAGTTGTAATATCTAAAAATAAAAAGGTACAAATTAAATAGTTTCCTTGTAGTAATACAAGGAAAGTAATACATGAATCTTGTTTAAAATGACTCACCGATTTCCTATCTTGACCACCAGATTGGGGTTATCTATAATTGCCGGGTTTTCAGCAAACTCATGATAGGTAATGATATGCTCCATGAACCTTTCTGTAATCATAAAAAGAAAGAAAAATGTTGAGATAAAAAGGTCTAATAGAGTTTGCCATAATATGTTTCAAGCTTAAATGTTCTAAACTACAGGAATGCTAAACAAATTGATTATTTTGCCTAGAAAAATATGTAAATTCAGTTCTAGATCACAAACAAGTACATTTGTTTCAATAGATTGATTCTAAGTCAAAC
The DNA here is from genome assembly GCF_009829125.3 of Periophthalmus magnuspinnatus. Classification (NCBI taxonomy): domain Eukaryota; kingdom Metazoa; phylum Chordata; class Actinopteri; order Gobiiformes; family Gobiidae; genus Periophthalmus; species Periophthalmus magnuspinnatus. The sequence goes on from NC_047142.1 coordinate 20,178,524, forward strand.
ACACTTGGAATGAAATACAATGCCATAAATTTTATGGCTTACAGTTTATAAAAACTGAAAAAAGTGCATTGTTACTGTGAGCAGGGTCGTGCCTCCATGTTAAAGGTGCACTGTGCAAATTATGGATACATTTAAGGCAAAAGCATATCCATGGAGACAAGCAGGTGGCAGACCTTTCACCACAAAGGTTACATAGTGCACCATGAATACTAAGTTTTACTGATATGTTTATTTTTATTTCTTAGCTTTTAAATGTGTACACTTCAGATTTGAAAACAAAACAAAAGTGTATTGCCAATACTGTAATGTGCAGATGTATTGAGTACCTTTGGATATCTCTGCGTTCTCGGTGAGGCCTCCGCACAGCGACAGGGTGACATCGGGCAGGTCTGAGGCTTGAGGTCTGACAGACACTCGGTCCCACTGTCAGCTGCCGCACTGCCCACGGACTGAGGAGACTGAGAGCCCGATCGCATCTCCGAATCCATCCAGTGTTTAGTGGCAAGCTTCAGACTCACTGCAGAGAGTAGGGGTGACTAGTGAGATAATATTATCCCTGAGTGTGTTTCCTTAAGCTGAACTATATAACTTTTCTACTTGTTCCACAGTATGTACCGTATATAATATATATATATATATATATATATATATATATATATATATATATATATAGACAAGCATGTCACACAACCACCACCATGCATGTCTTTCAAGGTATTTTAGCAAAAAAACATAACTGAATAAATGCAAAATAGATACATTTTATGCCATACTGTGGAATGATCCAGGCAAAAACAATAACATGTCCATGGAAAAGAGGAGATAGCGAACCACTCTCCGGAGAAGTTACATAAAGCACTTTTAATATCGTAGGAGAGATGGGACAGTATTTACAACAGCTTCTTGCCACTGACCTCATTTAAAGACAACATGTTATTTTTCTATAATTATATGTTGTTGTTTTTTAAATCACATATTTTAAGCCAATACTTAAGACATAAGATTTGCTGATCAAACCTGAATGCACCAAATATGTTTTACACATTATTGGTAGTATAAAATTAGAACTACTCCAGCCCTACCATGATGGTATGAGTATTAGCATTAGCATTATTAGCCTTTGTATCCTGTAAGACTGTCACCAAAGGGCAACAAACAGAGTCCAAAATTCAACCCCAGGGACGAAAAAGATACAGTTAATTCATTAGATAATTGTGTAACTAAATACTCTGGCATGTGTGTATGGACTCACCTCTTGGGAAAATATCTTGCAGCAACATCAGGCTCAAGTACATTCAAGTCATCCAGGTAAATATCCTCAGGGCCCTGATGCTGGCTCCTCTTTGGGACACCTGTATGTCAGTTAAGTCAGGGTTTATTCATTTGTGACTTTAGACAAGAAAGAGACCTATAGTAGAGTTGTTTACTGCTACTGAGATACTTATCTAGACGAAAACTAGTATTGATGCTGAATAAAGCATTTCCTGAATAGCTTTAGAAGGGTCTTAATCTATATCAGAACTAGTATCACAGGTTAATATTAAAGAAAGTATTAATTAGGGCCACACAATATATTGCAATCAAAACTGCACCCAATGTAACCTTAATTGTAAATGCTATACTTGTATATATAAATCAATTGTTCTGTAAGGTGCAAAATAACCTGCCTCTTTAGAGAAAATCTTGAACCTGTGGTTTAGACCTATACCAACATCTTCTGAGATACATGAAATTGTTGGTTAGCTGGTCTATATTTAACTCTGCTCTCAAATGTTAGTATGAAAAAATGTAGTATTAACCTTTTCCTTAGTATCATAACTGAGTTTTAAAATGCTAGTATTGTTACAACTCTAATACATAGATAAGAATGAGATAAACGCACCTTTTTTCTTGGAGGGTGAATCCGTCAGGGGGTTGTGTGAAGGCGTGGAAGTAGTGACACTAGAGGGCAGTACATCCAGAGGCTCAGTGGGACTCAGTAAACCCAAGGCAGGATCTGGACCAGGACTGGGGTCTAAGGGGACTAAAGGTGCGACAGAATGCAACAGTGGGGACAGGGTGCAACCGGTGTGCGTGGTTCTGGTTTGACTATAGTACATAGTGAAGTAGCAGCAGCATTGTTCTTATCCAGATCAGTGTCGTCTTCCATGGCTTCAGAACTCAGGATCACTCGAAAGTGCGTGCTCTCAGACGGAGTGATGGTGACCGTTTTGACTTCTGGTTTTCTCCTTTTGGTCACCTGCACAAAATAAGTATAAAAATAGATCAAGGTCACAATATTTGGCTTTTCGAACATCATCAAATGTAAAACATGTATATAACAGGACTATACCATAGCTATAGTAGTTAAAACCAAAAACGTGCCTAAAAAAAGACCCAAAAGGTGGATAAAATAGATTCTAAATTGGGCAAATGGTACATCCACAAACAACCTTGCAAAGTGCTGGAAGGAAGCTATATTACAGTTTGAATAAATGATTTATTGACATTGACTTAGCTAACAGAAAAAGTTCAACTAGTTACATAAGAAAAAGGCAAACTTTCAGAGAAGGATGGTTTTTTTTTTATGACAAATGAGGCTTGTCATGTTGCACCTCCGAGTAATACTGGTTATGTCCACAATATAGTGTACTGCTGATTAGATTTTTTTGATAGCCCAGTGGTTTTTGTTGTAACGTTAAATATTTAGACATACCCTGGTTGTTTCAGGAAACTCTCCCAGGTCCACTGGATGTGAGACTCCGCCCTCAGGAAGCTCTCGAGGGTCGAACAATCAGCTCAGAGTCACTTTTGGGAGAGAAAGCCTCGGACAAATCATGACTGCAAAAGGTAAGAGAGTAAAGGACATATATTTAAAATGTTATAAGCATGCAAGTACAAACCAAGTAAAATCAGACAACTAGAATAATCCGATTTTGGTGTGCATGTACTTGCACAAACGAAATCTGATCAACAAAAACACTTGGTAACATGTCAATTAAACTGTTGTATTTGGAAGAAAAAGTACATACATTTTCAATAAATCTTTCAGTCTCTCTCATTTGCACATTTGTCACCTTTTTGCATAATTTCAAAACATGTACAGGTGTGAACAATCAGAAAGAAATCAGATTACTCACATAAGATGTAACTGTTACATGAAATGTAATTAAAAATTTTAATATTCATGTAGCCAATGACAGCGATACTGGTCATACAGTATATAGTAGTGTAGGTGTACCTGTCGTCTGGGGGCCAGTCTCCATCTGAAACCGGATAGTCCAGGCTGTGTCTGAGAGCAGGCAGTTTGGACTCAGTGTCTCTCACTGTGGTGACGGAAGGTGATCTGCAAGGGGAACATACACAAAGTATTACAGTACTGTATATCATAATATCTCAATATCTCTTTTTTTATAGCCAATGAAATAGGTTAATACCCATTTATTTTTTGTGAAGCTCAATATAGTATTTGCATCAACATTTAAACAAGGGTGTGGATATATTTGGTTTTATTACAGTTTTATAACTATGCTAAATATATAGTGATGGTTCTTCATTCAAATCAAATGATGCATTGGCTATCACTGCAATAACAACATTTTGGAAAATACATAATTTTGATTAGTTTTAAAGCCATGTGTTGTATGCTCTCATTACTGAAAGTCGATCTGCAGTTTTCTTCTTTACTCTATGTCGTCACATTAGCTGTAACACTGCCATTAGCTGTACCATTAGAGGAACATTGTACTGTCAAGGTCGGATTGATAAAGCAATTAGGCTGTATCGATTATGTGCCGTGTTGATGCTGCACATACAAGGAAAATCAATATATACAAATCTTGTAATTCAACAGTTCTGTCCACAAATTACATACATTTCAATCAAAGTAATTGCTCATAGAGAAATATTACAAGCATTGACTTTGAAATTGTTGTTATTATAACGTGGATATTTATGAATTTACCAATAGAGATACACTTACGCCACTTTTGGCATAAACATTTTAAATAATAGGTTTAATAATTCAGTGGCTGTGGCTGTGTGTGTAAATGAGGCCAATTCAAACAGGAGTTTAAGGTGCACTCTAACTTTTCTTGATTGATCGTTTGTTTGGGACAAAAGACAGTAGGGCATTAAACTTTTCCATCTCCATGGAAACAAGCAGGTGATGCTACCATGCCAAGTTACTGGTCAGATGTGTGGAGAGGCGACTCTGTCCACAGTAAATATGCATGCTTCAAGGTACATTTATAAATAATAAAACACTTTCTCACTCCCAGATATATATGTTTAATATCATACTGTGGAGGATTAGATAAAACTGTTGAACTGGAGATACCCCACTAGAAAAGTTAAATGGAACGCCTTTAAGAAATAAATAAATGTATTAATAATTAAATTACAAACTATGGCTCTCTAGGAGCTCACCCCTCACCTCGAGACATGAGTGGCAGTGTCCTCATCAGAGCTCAGGTCCATCTCAAAGATCTCCTCATTTTGCCCGTTGCCGGACGTAGCAGCAGGTGTGTTGTTAGCAGCGTTAGCATTAGCAGCAGACATGGGCGGGGTCAGCTCCTCTCTGCGTGGGTCTCCCTTGTGCTTCTTCCTCCTCCGTCTCTTCTTCTTGGTGCTCACAGTGCTGGAGGTGGGGGGGTCAGGGGGGTCGTCTGCGTCACCCTGGTTGTCCTCCAGGTCTTTAGGGGTCCTGTGTTCCACCTCAGAGATCCAGAAGAGGTGACTCTCTGTGGGAATCGGGGAGGTGGCAAGGTGGGCCGGGATAGCCTGGCGGAGACACAGGAGACAGGATGTTAGACAACAAGTCATATATTAGCTGCACTGAGCAAATTTAGTTATTAGATTCAAGCTGCAGTGCCATCCACTAATTTTCTGCATCGCATCTATAATCTGATGATCATGTAACTTTGTGTGGTAGTTTTAGAGGTTTCAAGACCATAGGACCCAAACCTCTGCAGATAAGGTACCAAGATCAGTAGTATATTTTTTCCCTCTGTTACATGATATTGATGTCTGCAGACACAAGCATACTGTTTAAATAGCAAAGTTTTAAGGCTATTATGACCATAGACTATTCTTTTCTAGAATAGTGCCACAACAAACACATCTAAAATATATTTCTTCTTAATTTTAAAATATGCTCCATAAATGTTGCTATCCACATGTTATAAGGAATTTGCCTGTATTTGTTATTGGATATAACATATATGGTTTTGTAATGGCCACAGAGAGACCGTATAAAAGCAGTGTGAAAAAGATCAGTTTTACATGGAACACTCCAGCACTGGTGTGATCTGAAGTTTTAGAATTTGCAAAAATTGTAATAGCAAATGGATTATATCGGCCCCAAGTTCAGCTTGACTTCTATCTCCAAGAGAATGTCCCTAGAAGTCAGGGTGCTATTTAATCTTGTATTTTAGCTGCTCAGTGTGCTTAAAGAGCTCCTTAAGGATAAGTAAAGTTATATTGATTATTATTTTATAAAAAGGCACTTGTGAAAAGATTTTCATTAAACAGAGAAGGTAAATCAACACTACAAGCAGACAACACTACAGAGCAGTTGTTGTGAATGAGGTCATGTGACACAAACACATGACTCATACATCAGCTGTCACATTGAGTAACTGCACACACTGAAAACATTACAGCGTTCTCTATCAGTGAAAGACATGTATAACCATTAAGGAAAACTTAATGCATGTGTCAATCAATATCGTTACTTTACTATGTTACATATTAGAAAGCAGTTTTACATTCTTCCTCTCCCTGAGCTGCACGTTCTGACACATATGCAGGGTAATAAATTTAGAGCCTAGCCCCAGGCCTTTTCATTTCTAATATTAGCTGTCGGCAGCAATTTAAATCAAACATAAGTATTTTAGAGTCGGTTATTATGGGGTGTGTTCAGATTGCCTAGGTTTGGTCCTGGTTTGAGCTCATGTTTAGAACTAGCCTTGGGTTTGGTCCTCGTCTAGTTTTAGTCATGGTCCAGTCATGGTCCAGTCATAGTCCAGTCATAGTCCAGTCATAGTCCAGTTTAGGGTTTAGTCCCAATTTTACATGATGAGTGTGCAAGTGTGACTGCAACCTTAGCTTGTTATAGTAAAAAAAAATCCATTCCTAGGTATTAATTGTATAAAAATTTCAGATGGAGAATTGTCATCTGTTCTGAGTGTCTCATTACATTTCTTTGCTACAACTGAAGTGATTTTGAACCTCATTCTTGTTCATTTGTCCTAAGAGAGAAGAGTTTTATATGGACAATTCAAGTGACCACAGAGCTATTAACTAAAACTTCATCAAAACATCAGCATTTTGACTAACAGAAAACTCTACTATAAAATTCTTAAGTAGAAACCTGGAAATTTTGTTGCAACATCTTCCAAAACTTCAAATTATAGCTAAAATAGTTGGTCTGTTCTATTGCACTGCTTTTCAACAATCAGTTTTGCATATTGCAGACTAAATAAATAATAGTCTGCCCATCTAAATCAAATATGCTTACTTTTCCATACTTACATTTTCCTGTTCAGTCTCTTGGACGAAAAAGGCCTCTCCATTATCACCCAATTTCATGTGCAGGTCAACAGCCTCACCGTTGATTTCAATGTCAATCTGAAAAAGACAATCGCTGAAATATTAAACCATTACCATCTTAATATTAGTGTAACTGTAAAGTCAAACATTTGTAAACCGTAATTGGCAATTTCTGATATCTATAAAGCATGATAATGACTGCTGCATTGTTGGATTTGATTTGGTTTTGTATTCCTGGAGGGCAGTGGGGCCCCCACGGATAGTTGAAGCCCTTTTATCCCAGGCTTTGTCCCCAACATGTTAATTGTATTGGTCGTATTGCGTTACACTGATGCTGCCAAACAGACAGATGTTCTTCCATTCATGTTTGCCAGACAAACAAAACGTGACACCACGCAGGAAGCCAGGACAGGCTCTGAAAAGACTACAGTTTATGAATAATGTACTTTTACTGGACACTAAATGCACTAATTCAATTTTTAATTTTATATATATTTATTTATTTATTACACATATATACACACATATATATATATATATATATATATATATATATATATATATACATACACACACACACACATGATATATATACACATATATACACACACACATATATATACATATATATGATATATAAATATATATGATATATATACATACATATACATATGCACATACACACATATATATTCAAAAGTATATTCAAAAGTTGAATATTAAAACATGTAAATGAAAATCTGCTTCCTATTTTGAAATGCCACCATGAAGAGGTGTGAAGAGGTTAGTTCTGCAGTTTTGAACAGGAAGTCAACAGACCAGTTTCTATTACTAGGCAGTTTTATAAAATGAACAAAATGTAAAGTAATTATCAATAAATGTTTTATGCTAAATATATAAAAAGCATATTATTTCTTCTTTTAAAAATACTACTTCATATAAAATATATTTTAAATGCTCTAATACGCCTTTTGTGGAATACTTATTGTCAAAATGTGAAAGAAGAAAAATGAGAGGTAGAAATTTGTTGATGTAGTTCCTTCTGATTTTTGAACCTCCCTGCAGTAAAAGTTAGCATTTTGGGCATTGAAGCTTATTTATTCACAGAATAGCATTACCAATTAGTTGTCTGCCTAGTGCCTATTACAAATAAACTTGAGATAATAAATACAAAATAGAATACAAAAAATGTAATTACACAACAACCAACACAGGACATCTATTTCTACTCTTCCTCCCCCTCCTCCCACGCACACACAGACGAGGAGGTTGTGGAGCAGTTACCATGGAAACCACTCATTCATGTCTTGTTCGAACACATTAACATTCGTAGGGTGTAGTAAGAAAGTGTTACAGCCTCCGAGAAATCATCGACCATTTATTCCCACAAACATGTTACAACAAGCAAATAGTAATTTTCTGGATACTAATAGTTTGTGCCAGAATCTGTGTGTCAATGGGCTGGGGTAGGTTTTGTATTGCTGCAAATGTGTTTTCGAATCCAAATTCTTAATATTCAGCTATTTATGTCAATTTTATGAGCAATAACTGGGAAACATATTGTTAGTAATCTTGATATCATAGCTAAGAATTTAAAAAGTTCTTGGACTTTTGCCATTATTAAGACTA